>NW_005842137.1:1740497-1797596 GCF_000455745.1 Alligator sinensis
CCCTTTGCTTTCCGAACCAACGCCCCCCCTCCAGCGGTGTCGAATGATGTCATGAAGCCGTTGATGATTTTTATGCAAACCGTTGATGAGGCTATGGAAACCGTTCCGCTGGCGCAGAGCGCGGAAGCGGAGGGCGCCATCTTGGGAAAGGGCGAGGGCGAGGGCGGGGGGGGGGGTTAACCCTGTCATGGCCGGGCGAGAGAGGACGACACACCCCGAGGCCGTCACGCCTGTGCACGTGCTGGGAGGACTCTGAATAATGCTCTCGTCTTATCCTGAGGCAGGAGCCAGCCCCTCACAGGCCCCAGAGAAATGCTTCCACCTCACCAGCATGATCTTAAAACTTAAAAAAAAAAAAAAAATCCCAGTTGATCACATCATGGGCATCTTTGCCGCTGAATTCACCAATGACCTTTATTCTGAGAGAGAAAGGGGGTTAAAAAATTTCGTCCTGCAATTTTGGCTGCTCCGTGTTTTTAGTTTACGGATGCCGGCGATTCCCGGTCTGCGTTCATCGGCATCGGGACGCGCGCACGAGGAAAGACCGAGAAAATCAGCAGGAGCACGGTGACGAACGGGAGAGAGACCCGAGTTTATCGGCTCCACGGGTTTAGGGGCACAACTTTGCTAAGAGCAGCATTAGCACAACGTTTCTCCAAGATCGCAATAGCACTCAAGGCACGACCCTAAAATATCTGCTGTATGAAGCGAATTCTTTACAACGTTAGGCCGGGAATATAAGCGTAACGCACCAGCCAGCTGTGTTTTGTGCCAAAAGCACAAAATAATTGAGAACAAGCTTTTATTTTTTTTAGAAGCTAAGTATCTTGGATAATAAATTGTTTAAAGACACTTTTAGCTTCATAGATGCTAAACACAGCAGTTGAAAAACAGTTCGAAGCAATGCCTCTAAGTCTGGTTATGTAGCACCAGAGCTAATGCTAAGAGCAACATTAGCACACCATTTATCCAGGGCTAGTGCCTCAGAGACTTGTTTTAATGAAAAGCTGAATGATGCGACTTGTGAGAAGCATCCCGGCACACACTGCAGGCGTACCTATGCACCCGGGACGTTGCAATTCTTACTGAAATGCAGCTGTTTTCGTGATGAAATGCAGCTGTATCCTAACACAACAGAAGGGAAGCTGAAGCCGCCGGGCGAGTTCCAGACTTTGACCAGGACTCCCAGAGAAATATTTGTGCCAGGAGGGCCGTTAAAGGTTTAGTGGCTAGGAATAGTAACCGTCTGGTCACACAAAGAGCTTTGCTTTCACAGCACCGCCTAGCATGAGCTGCTTAGTATCCACACGGATGCAAGAGGGGTTGAATCACTCCACTGCTTCCCTGCAGGAGTTCACTGTAATTTATCCATTTGAGCACTAACCCAGCCTGATGCCATCTAGCCTTAGACCAGACTGTAAGATCACACCCTGAGATGGCACAGCTTCAGGATGAATGCTGTCTTAATTGTGGGGTCCAAGACCTCCTATTCAGCCTTTAATTGTTATATCTTCAAAGGAAGTGTTAAAGTCTTCCTACAGAGAAGATGGTTGAGCCTTCCTCCTACTCACTGCTGCAGCGTTTGTCAGATAAATACAGATCCCACTGGACAATATCCGAAATTGTGCAGCTGTTTTTCTGATGAAGAGCAGTGTTATGGTGCCATCTGGCGGAGGAAACCTTGTTTCTGAAGTGCTGAATTACAACACTTGTAACCTGGTTGGAAGAGGATCCCAGCGTGTGCTCCAACCAGTGGCGGAGGGTTAGACTAGATGATCTATTCAGGTCCCTTCTGACCCCTAACTACTATGAAACTATGAAGGATCTAAGTATCAGTGCCCATAGCTCCAGGAAAATACCCTGGTAGTCCATAGAAGCATTTAGAGAAAGAGAAGAGCTGTATTAGGAAGGGAATAGAGAATCCTATGGAAAATATTATGATGATCGTTGCCATCTCTTATTTCTAAGATATGAGATAATCAATGTCTTTCAGTTATATATCATGAAAACGATTCAAAATCTTTTTTTGCTAGGATCATTTCAACCTTGTGGGATAAAGCACCAAATTCATTTTAAGGAACAGTCCTGCTTGGCTCTGAGGGATTGACCAGATGAGGCTTAATATGTAGTGCTTGCATCTGGGATCTGTGCCATCTAAAAGGTAATACTCATGCTTCAGAGCATTGCAGACATGCGGCTGACTTACCAGACAGAGTCAGTGTTGCACTGATATTGTAAAGCGAAAGGTTCCTTAATGTAGCACTCTTTGGATTTGCTTAATAATTGATGTGACTAGTAACGGTCATAACCAAGAAGTATTAAACATGCCACACACTATAGTAAAGCTTCAGCATCCATCACAAATTGATAAAGGAGGAGGAGGATAATGTGATTACTATGCACTGCATATGTACAATGTTTGTCCAGACTGTCATCTGAGAAGCATTATTCTTAGATAAGAAGCATGTACTTATGTCTGGAAATCCACATGCAGTGATTTGCTTTGTGACCTGGGGTAAGTTGCTATCTGCCTTTGTTTCCTTATCAATAAAAGAGGGCGTACGTGTGCCACACAGATCGTTTCTGTGGATTAATGAGTTAATGTCTGCACAAGGATTTGGAGCATGTCACCATCTGGACCACCAGGATCAGTTTTCCACTTGTAAAATGGGGATGATAATCTTTCCTTATGTCAGAGGAGTGTCATGAGAGTAAGCATGTTAATGACTGTAAGGTGTCCTGTTACTATGGTAATAGGTGCCAGATAAGTGCCTGCATAGATGGCTGTTAATTCCTGGAGAGTACAGAAACCAGGGCTGACTAATTATTTTCCTGAGATGCTCATAAACAAGAATATTTACAATTTCTTTTCTACAACAGGACTATAAGGGAACAGGCCAGTTTCCCACTTCCTCTTCTTCAAAGAGATGTTGTGTAAGGCTGTGTAAGGTTTTCTCTCCATGCAGAAATAATGGTGTTTTGGTGACTGTCAAGGGTAGTAGCTCTCAGGTACATTCACCTTAATGTAGCCAAGGGCACATTTGAGAAGCAGTGCTGCCCTGTGGAATGAAAATCAGGAGACCCATATGCCTTCCTCATTCTGGGTGTGATCGTGGGCAAACTATTTCCCTTCCAGCCCTTGTCTGTCTTGTCTATTTAAATACACAGTAGTAAGCGTTTAGAGCAGGGACTGTCTCTTACCATGTCTGTACAGGGCCCAGTACAAAGGAAGGCTAATTGCAGCTGAGGCCTTATCTATTGACATACAAATCATAGTATTTAAGGGCCTTCATCTCATTCTGTCACACTAGAGACCAGCAGTTAAGCTTAGTAGATGGCTCGGGAGTGGCCTCAAGTGGCTTAGAGGGCTTGTGAGTGCTGCCCTGGGACATGCACTCCAGTTCTTAGTCTTGGGTAGGGGCTGGCAACCTTTTCAAGCCACCAGCTGGCTCCAGTCTAGCACAGGCTTCGGTGGTGTGTGGGCAGCAAGCCGGGATTTGCCTGTGCCTGTGCTGGGGCTAGGCATTTGGGAACTGCAGTGGTGCTGCTGTTGCATTTACTAGCCCCCTGCACCCTGGCTGGGTGGCATACAGTGGGGAGCTGTACACAACCCAGAGAGTTGTCTGAATGGAAGAGAGCTCCACTCTTCCATTCAGAGGGAAGCTGTGCCGGGGCTGTGCAGCTGGGAATTGCATGCCACTGCTGCTCCAAGCCCTGCCGCTTGCCAGCTGCAATGCGGGTGCAACTTTTGGCCATTGGGAAGCTGTGCTGGGGCCAGGTAGCTAGGAGTTGCATCTGCACTGTTGCTGCCTATCCCTGCCCTGGCTGCAGCAGGGCACAGCTGGATGCTGCCCAATCCTGGCTCAGTTCCCCGCTGGCTGGAAGCCGTGCCCAGGCTGCAGCCTGGAAGTGGGGGCCAGGGAGGAGCAGTGGCGATACAGGCCCGCCTTTATATATGGGCAGGGGCAAGTCCTTCCGGATCCGTGGGCCAGATCCAGTTGTTCAGCAGACTGAATCTAACCTACAGGCCATATGCTTCTGGCCCCTGGTCTTGGGCCTTCTATTCTGCTATGCTTCTACTCTACCTAATTGCCAGTTTCTGGTGCTGCAGCAAGTGGGAGGGCCTTATTTTTTTGAGGTGGTGCCCATGTTGGGAGGGGGTTCTAGTGAGTGTACCCTCCTGGGTCCTAATCTCTGCAAGCCCTAGCTCTCTTTATGCATGCTTACTAATGCAACTGCAAGGATTGCTGGCTGCCACTGGCTCAATTTGGGCTGTTCCTTAGGTTAGACAAAGCTTAAAGAGCAAGCCGTGGCATCCTTTTTCTCATGTGAGTAACTGTATTGAGGAGAGCTTATGTGGGTAGCCATATCGAGGAGAGTGGCTCCAAAAACAATGCATATTGAAAGCTAGAAAACCTCCCCAGGCAATGTATTGGCTGCAGCATGCGAGAGCGCAGGCAGGCATGCTGGTGTAGGCGGTGAGCTCATTACTGATTTATAGGGGTATTTCCCATGCCATGCATGCACATTCCTAGTTCCTGTTGGTGCTCTGGGGAGCTGTGGGCCCAGGCTGATAACTAAAAGACGATTGCAGACAAATGGCAGAAAACAGACCTGAGAGAGCCTTGTAGCTCTGTGCTTTAAAAAATGCACATCTCCGATAAACAGTGCTAGTGACAGAGTAGAGGGTACAGCCTGGTGTGCTTCTGAGACCTGATCCTGTCTGTGCTGAAATGAATGGCAGAGCTCTCTCTAGGAGACAAAGGGTGATTCTGTGGGTAAGGTATTGGCATCTCAGGAAATCTGGATTCACTTTCAAGTTCTACCAGAGGCTGTCTATATGGCTTCTCTAGACTAGTCCTTTCACAACATCTGATGAAATGAGGTTCAGCCCACGAAAGCTTGTGACACATACACGGGGATACAGGTTTTAGCGGTGTTGGTTACAGGCAAAAATATTCAGAACTCTTGGTGGAGGTGGTATCTTTTATTAGACCAATTAAATCGGTGCAAAAAAAATTCTTCACACACACACACACACACACACACACACACACACACACACATACACACACACACACACACACACACACACACACACACACACACACACACACGTTTAGTTTGGTTAGTCTATCAGGTCCAAACCTACCCTGCCTTCTCTTGACCAGATTAGCAGTGGATCTCATGTTGATGAGACTGAACATACTCTGCCCATCTGAATCTGCTGACCTATGCCAGAGCCAGACACAGCTTCTGTCTGCTGGCAGGAGGGCTTGTAGTTGCTCTCTATTTGTGCAAACACACACAGATACACTTCTACCCTGGGGTCCTTCATCATTGTTTCAAAAACAGCTAATTGAGGCCTGAGCCTGTCCCATAACATTCACAAAGCCTCACTTGGTTTCTGGCTACCATTTCTAGATGTACAGTTGGTCAAACAAGTTGTTAGATTTCAACACAGAAATTGTGTGTAGTTCTCTGGCCTGTGCTAGGTAAGAGGTACCATTAGCTGACCATAAGTGTCCCTTCTGGCATTACAACTTATGCATCTTTGAAACCTGCTTAGATCCAAATTGCCCTGGATGAGATGTTTAGTTTACTCGAGCACAGCGATTTTCAAATACGGTACCAGGACACTCTAGGGTACCATCAAACCCTTTGAAGGGTTCAAAGAGGTGTGAGGAGATAAGCATACAAGCTGAGAGCAGATAAGCACAGGCTCAGGCTTAGATTTATTCCTGCCTGCTTATGCACTGATATATATACTAGTTGTTGAAATTGGGTGCCATTCAATTCACAGATGATATGGAAGGGTATCTCAAGTCCAGTGAGGGGGTGCCTCAAATCCAAAAAAGGTTGAGAACAACTGCTCTAGCATTTTTATATCTATTCTACGTGGTTACATTATCCCCAGGACACAGGGTGGGTACCTTTGAATTGTAACAAAATTTAATTTTATAGATTTAAGTTGTAAATATAGGGGAGATTCAGGGATTCATCTTTCAATGAGATTTGGGTGCCTTTCTGCCCTTTGTGCTTTTGCAAATCTCCCCATAGTTAATAGATGACTTGAGTCTCTTTGGAAGAAAGTTGCTTTCAAGCAGCAATAGATGGCAGTGGACTTTGGATCAGGCCTATAACATGAGTTGATAAATGCTAGGGTAGGTGGCACACACAGTGTTTGTGGGTTGGGTTGCTCAGGCCTTTGACAATCCAGTCACTTCTTTACATGCTTAAAGATGGATTTAGCAACTAAATTTGAGCACCTTGCTACTGAGTGAGAAGATCTGATTGTACTGATATTTATGCCTTTCAGACTTCATTGGGGGTTTCCAGGAGCATCTGCTAGTTGACTTGATCACTGTGAGCATGTCTACACATGATGCTTTAATACACATTAGCCTAAGTTAATGTGTATTAATGGCATGTCTACATGTGCGTGTCTTTACCGTGCATTAAAAATGGCAAATTTAGACTATTCACATCTAAATTTGATAGCTGTAAATGCAAGTATCAAATTTAGGCACAAATAGTTAAAGCACATTAATGAACGTGTAGATGCATTCAAGTGCATTAACGCTGTGTGTGTTGACTGACTTGGGACTAACTTTAGTTAGTCCCAATGCCCATTAGCATTAAGCTAATGCACATTACATTTAGGCACATTTAAATGCATGTGTAGACACACTCTGCGTTGTAGCCTAAGTTTGAAAATGTTGGCCGGCATAAACACATTTGAGAATGTCAAGAGACATTTTTTAATTTAAATTCTCCCCAAACTAACCAAGGAAATCTGTGAGGATCAGCTGCGGGAGAACTCCTAACTTAAAACATGAAGAGCACACTAGAAAGGGTTTTTGTTGCAGTCATGAATGCTGATGTATCCAGAGATCTGGATTTCTGCAAGATCTTCACAAGAGGGCAGAAAATACCTGTGGGAAACACAAGATGCAGCTTTCTGACCCTGACAGGGGCTTTCAGATGGAAAATTCTTGAGAACATTTTGGTTTCCTATCATGCAAAAATGTATTTCAGGCTTCCTACTCTGAACTGGCATCATCATGCATTATAAAATATAAACAAGAACAGAATTATCCCTTTTTAATTTACTGTGCTAGTATATGATCTGACATATTCACTACAAACACTTAACCCAAAATAGTTGTGTTTGTCAGTTATGATACACAATAAGACTTCTCTTCTTTCCATTTCTATCTGCAGCCAGTGATTTATTTGAGACAGAGCTGTGTGGAAGGTGAGGGAGGGAGTGAAAAGCTATGAAATTAAACATGATTTAATTACTGATCAGTGTGCTGATATGGAGCCAACAGTTCTTCCAGATGTGAATCATTAGGGAAGACTGAAGATCTGGATCCTACATTTGGGTGTACTTTGCTATCCCTAGAAATGGATATTTTGAATTAGCGAACTGAATGCTTTAACCTGCCTTTACTCTTTGTCTAACAAATGAAGGGCAGTGGTAAGCTCTGACTGCACATTCCTCCACTGCCTACATTGGCTCAGTCCTCCCCCTACCTGACTTGTACTAAATGAGTGAAGGGTAGGGATGGGAAAAGTCAATGGTTTAGGAATTGTTTTGTTCAGTCAGTGTCCACAGACTGATCTGAGCTAAAGCCTATGTAGTGGTTATCAGTTAGCTGGCTCAAACTGTAATTGAAATCAGGCACTGCTGAAACATTGCCTCTGCTGCTGTGTTCACAGAGCTAAATTCAGGAGTCAGAAAAGAAGGGTTTAATGTGTGGCTCTTAGCATGTTTTTTCCAATTTTGGGAAGGCTTTGCAGGAAAAGAATCTGGGGACTTTGTATAATGGCTATTCTTAGTGCTTTTCCAAAACAAAACCATAATGCACGTTAACAAATACATACTTCTTTTCACTTGTGCTATTATTACATGTCAGAACAACGCCACAACTTTGGATTTATGTAGCTCCTTTTTGGTGGGCATTTCAAAAGTATTTATTAAATACACTGTACAACTCCTTCCTAAGGAGATATTATGTTCATTTTTACAGATAGGGAAACGGAGGCACAGAACGGTGACACGACATACAGTCATGGAATAGTTCAACAACTGCAGGTAGAAACCAGGGTTCAGATCCTCCTCCTTTCCTAACTTCCTTCTAAACTCACTCCTAGAGCTTGCTCTAGAATTGTAGGGATCTTAACTCTTGCTTCTTTCATAACTCAACCATATTCCTGCAGCAGAGAGTGGAACCAAGAGTCCTGATTCACCGCCTTCCATAGACCACTATTTCCTGTAGCTGGGAGTCATAATTCTCAGTCCTCCCACCCCACTCTAACCACTAGACAACACATCCTCCCACACTCTGCAGGAACAGATGGCTGACTGCAAGGAACAGACGGCCGACTGAAACAAGCTTACATCTTAACCCTGTATGGCAGCAAAGGTTGGACTGTGAGCTAAGGAACCCTCCAGGTCGCAAGCTGGTGCGATGGGGAACGAGGCAAAGATGAATCCCAATGCTTTGTGCATTAATCTTAAACTTCTTAAAGTGATGGAATATAAGCCATACCCAGGGAGCATCAGATGGGCCTGTGCACAATGTCACCAGACAAACAGCTGCAGTAGGGGAGATGAAAGATTGTGCCAATCTTCCCTGGATCAGTGCAGATGGTCAAGCTGTGATAGCAGGAGCCCATAATAATCTGTCTCAGAAGAATTCAAGCGTCTTTGTTTCGTTTTTAAAAGACTAAAATCTCTGGAGAGTGGATGCATTTTAACCCTTTCATAACCTGTGCTGGCATCTCTCCAGTGCAAAAGGTTAGCCTATTTCTTCCTAAGGAAGAAAAGAGAGAGGGAGGTATCCTTGTTAGCCTGAAGTCAGGCAGAAGGCAGGGCAAGGTGGCAACTTTCAGAGAGGTATAAGCTTTCATAGGCGACAGCCTACTTTGTCACATGCATCTTATTATGGGTTTCTGAACCTGTTGGTCCCTAAGGTGCCTCCCTGGCTTCTGCCTCTGGAAGAAAGAGATCGATCTTATGGGCCAGATCCCACAATGAGTTGAGCATCCTTTGAGCCAAATCCAAAGCTCATTAAAAGCAAAGGGAGTTCTTTAGTAATTTTGTGTTCCCAGTTGAGTTAATGGGATTTGAAGGCTCTTGGCATTTTTTATGATTAGGCTCTTCCCTAAACCCACAGTCAAAGAGTTAATGACATGTTACACTGATTATTTATATTATGCTAGCACCTAAAGGTCATGTCTGTGCCACCTCCATGTTGAGCTTAGGACCCCCATTGCAGAAACAATCCCTGCCCACTTGCTCCTGTTCTACATATGCCCAAGACCAGCAATTAGGCAGCGGAGGTGGCTTAGGGGGTCCTGACCACAGGTCCTGTCATTGTTCCAGGTTCTCTGTCTCAGGATACTTGCATTCAGACCCAAGACCAGTGTCTCATTCTGGTGTTCCACCTATAACTTATCTCATTATGACTGGGTATTACAGCACAGACCTTGGTAACAGCTTCGGCCTTCACTGGCATAACTCCTTCCATTCTTCCCATAACATCAGGTGGAAGGGAGGGGGCTGGGGTAGCGTGGGCACTAAGGCACACAGTTGGCAGCCCAGGAAGTCACAATGAAATCTACGAATTTTGCTAAATACCTTGTCATAAAGACATGAAAAAGGAAGGAAGTTGGAAGGGAAGGACTGAGATTTGTAACGAAGAATATATGACGATGGGATGGATGGTCTCTACTTAGATTGGTTGCCTTTTAGACCAAAGATTATGTCCTCATTCTATTTTTATACAACATCTAGCTCAATAGGGTCTTATTCTAGGACTTCTGTTTACTACAGTAAACTAATTACCACTATCATTATCATTTTGTAGCTACGGCAGAGGTGTCAGATTCATCTTGTGCCCTGGCCTGGATCCAGACAGTGGGGCTTCTTGTAGGCTGGATCCAATCTGGGCACAGGGTGGAGGTGGCGGCAGTGGTGGCAGCAGCTACTGCAGCCACTGTGGTAGCAGTGAGTAGGGCAAACAGCCACAGGCCAAGCTTTAACTTACTCTCAACATTCAGTTTTACTAACAGACTTGTAACTGCCCTCTTGGTACAGGAGAATTTCTCAGCATTTCCAGCATTGTGTTGTTATGAATGGCCAAGGGATTGGAAATAATAGAAACGCATACATGGGAGTATATTTAATATAGTCTACTCTCTAAACGATAGTGGTGCAGACACACTAATCATATTCCTTTCCAATGTGGGTATTCACTTCAATGTGGAGGGTTAATACAAAGTTGGTATCCAACTCAAGTCTTATTTTAGAGTCAAGTGGTGCATATACAACCAACGCTACTTAACGAATTTCAAACCCAGGATATTACTAGGCCTGTGAGTCCTTACTGCTTGATCTAAAGAACTGGAACCAGTAGTAGGAAGCAGTAGCAGGTTTCTAAGTCTCTTCCTGTGGCTGACACCAAGGCCTTTTGCTGGCCCTTTCTGTACAGGGGTGATTTTCACCCAGAATGCATAAAAATATTGTTCTGAATATTCACAGTTGACAATCCACTTGATGCCAGTGAAGGCTTTGTGTGCCACTGCTCCTCCTGACTATTTATCTGTCTATCACCAATGGCCATAGCAGAGGCGTTCGTATCACGGCCCCTGTCAGATTTCAACAAATCTGCTAAATTCTGCTAAATACCTTGTCACGAACAATCTCAGATGTGCATGATTCTGGAAAAACATCTAGTCTATGACAAGGACAGGGGAAGAAGAAGAAGAATCAACTGACTTAATCAGAGCTAGCACAGTATACTCCTGGAAGCACCTGATACTAACTACTGCCCCGTCAAATTGCACTGATGAGTCAACGGGAGTCTGAGTAAAGCTTGGGAGGGAACTATAGTTTCACCTTGGTGGCTCTCACTTTGGAAGGAAGACGAAAAAAATTCCTCTGTTGGAATACAAGTCTGTTGTAGATGGACCATGAAGTCAGCACCTCTAGCAATGCCATTGAAAACATTGCCCCAGTCCTTAAGTATCCCTGGGGCTATGGCCTTGTTATGGTTACCAAAGTACTGGAAAGGTCATAATTAAATATACTGGGAATTTCATTTCTTCTGGTTCTTTTTTTATTTTTTTATATTTCCCTGGCTCAGGTTTGTGCTGACAGATAGAACAGTAGATGCAGGTAAACTGGAACTGCACTGAAATTAAGAAGTAAGCTTGTTAATGCATTGAAAGTAACAGGCAAGCTGATCCTGCAAAGCTGATTTGCATGGCAGGCCCCGACATCCACAGAGTCCCACTTAAGCTCATGAGCCAAATCCATGGTTTAACCAGATTCAAAAAGCGATTGGACAAATGCTCGGAGGAAAGGTGCATCAGTAGCTATTGAGCCTGGGAGTGTGGGGAACAGCATCTGATTCAGAATGTCCTGGACCTTAAATGCTGGAAGCTGCAAGTGAGAGAGGAACAGGGGGGAAAAGAACCATCGTCATACCTTGTTCACTCTCCCTTTCAGCAGCCAGTCTCTGCCACCATGTCTGTGAGACACAGGAGACTGGGTAAGACGGACCTAAGGTCTGACCCAGTAAATGACAGTTCTTATGGCTGGTATAAATCATGCCATCAATTCACGCTAGCCACAGATCTGATCCTGCTGCACTAGGGTTTGATGATGTGAATCACTGTATAAGACCAGTGCCAACATGTTCCAAATAATTTACAGATTTATTTTTCTTTAAGGAACTAAAAATAAATCTTTTTAACCTAGTTGTAAAGGAAAATAAAAATACTGCCATCTTTCATTTCAATTATTATACAGTAGCTGGCATTTTTTAAACAATCCTTAAAATAACCATGAACATACCAGTGAAAACAAATGTGTGAGTCATATTTGTTAATGCGGAACTAGAGGTAGCACTGTTGTCTTTCTCACAGTGAAACCCTTCTGTCTCCCTTTACAGCAGAAGAAGAGCTGCTGATCACTCATGTGGGGTGAAATTCACTCCTGTGTAGAGAGGCAGCCCAAGGCTTCTTCTAAACTCTTTGGAGTAGGAATCATATTTTTGTGCAGTGTGTTTTTAAGCACAATGGGGTTCTGCTCTGTGATTAGGACTCTAAAGTGCCACTGCAATCCCGATAATAAATAAGAAGCCAGTGCCATTTTAATCCCATTTCAACCTCATTTTGAAAACTCAGGTGAGACTTAACTGCTGGGTTTCTGCCTAGGGGTGAATTTCACCCTTACTAAACTGAGCATGCATGAATGTGAAGGGAAACCAAATGGCTTATCACTCATAACAGGCCTCTTTCTCCCCTTTAGATACAAATGCTTTCCGTGCCTCCCCATGCCTTTGATCATGATGTGCATATGATTTGCTGTGCAGCCTATATCTGTGGTTAATAGGCTGTGCCAGATTGAACATGAAATCACTTCTAGACTCACCTAATATTGAAGTCCTTTTAGGGGTTTTAAAGGCACAGTTCATACTACTCCTCAGCTGAATAAACCAGTATTGTGTCGTTTCAGGGCTGCTGAGAGATGCCACATTTAGAGACCCATGAATAAACTCACTGTGCAGCATGAGCCTTGTTCTGCTGGCATTAATGTCAAAGTGAATCTTTCCATTGGTTTCAAAGAGAGTTGTGCAAGGCCCACAAATGCAGGACTTAAAAAGCGTGAGGGTCTTTTGTTCTATCTGTCTGACCCAAGCTCCTACATGACACACATCATCCTAGTGTCTCAGCACCCCTTTGCTATATGATCTAAAAGTTCTAGAGGTGAAATGATATTTCTTTATTGAGACATCCAGCAAGGAGGGTAGCATTTTTCCTGGGAGCACAACAGATGATAAGAGATTCTGCCAGTGTGTCATACTGAGCAGCCTGGATTTGAACCAGTTTCCGAAAGTGTAAAGGGCTCCATAGCCCCTTTGCAAAAAGCATTGACTCATTCCTTTCCCATCTAAGATCTAGACTGGAAGTCTTCCTAAAAATATGCTCTTGTTTCACAACTAATTGTTTAGTTCTATCTAGAATCCCTGGTTTGAAGTTCTGTGGCCATCACATGACATGGGATCAGACTAGATTATCACAATGTGGCCTCTACAAGCCTTAAAGTCTGTTTAATTGTATTATAGTAGCATCTAGTGGTTCCTGCCAAGACCAGGCCTCCAATGTTAGGCAGTGTATAAGTGCATACTGACGCTGTATACAGAGGTGGTGTTTGTCCTGAGAGAACAATGTCATTTGCTGGGATCCTATGACCCCAGCTGACTTCCTGCCCTTTGGGCAGGGGGCTGGACTCAATGATCTTCCGAGGTCCCTTCCAGCCCTAATGTCTATGAAATCTATGAATTGTTCATCTCCTCTAATGTCAGTCCATCTCACCTTGTTTATAGGCTCTGAATACTCAAGAGGAGATATGGATGCCCATTTGGGTCTGTCTTACACTTCTGTAACTCCTGGGATCAAATTATTTCAGTTGGGCTTGAATTATTGCAGAGTATTTCTAATGAATATAATGGAGTAATGGAGAGGCTTCACAATTTCACTTACGTCAAGGGCAGCCAGGTTTGAGCCAATTGCACTCAATGGACTTACTCCCGATTTCAATATTTGTGAGAGAAGAATGCAGCCTGCTTTTTCCCAAAAAGGTCAGTGGCACTAGGAATACTCAGGATGAGCAAATGAGAGAGGATCGAATTTTGGGCTCAGATGTCATCAATTAGTCCAGAAAAATACTGATGTAAAAGAGAGATGAATCTATCCGTGGGATGGAAGTACAGCTTGTAGGATCTAGACTGAGTCCCCCCCCTCTATTTGTTCAGTGACAAGATCCTGCTAAATGTGGTATGATGTCCTAGTGTGAGTAACAGGTATTGTTTGCAGATCATATACAATATGCTTTTCAGTCCCTCCATTTCTTCTGATGCTTTGTCATTGGGCTTGGTATACACAGGATATAATGCCTTTATATGCCTAAGTGGTAGGTAAGGTGCCATGCAACTATTGTTTAGAGAATTTATGCAAAGTTTCTGATTCTGCCTCATACTGTGGCAAATTTAACATGCTCCTTTTCGTTTCTTTGCCTGGTAATATAATTTCCCTCAGATTGTTTTCCAGTGAAAACTGTTCTTACCCCGAGTTGTGGCTTGGGGCCTCACTTCATCTAACATAGAATCATAGAAAATGTGGGTTGGAATGGATCTCAAGATGCCATCTAGTCCAACCCCCTGCTCAAAGCAGGACCATCCCCAGCTAGATCATCCCAGCCAAGGCTTTGTCTAGTCAGGGGTTAAAAACATCCATGGAGATTCCACAACCTCTCTGGGTAGCCTGTTCCAGTGTTTTACTACTTTTTTAGTGAAAGAGTTTTTCCTGATATCTAGCCTGAACTTCCCTTGCTGCAGCTTGAGACCATTGTTCCTTGTTCTGTCATGGGCCACCACTAAGAGCAGTCCAGCTCCATCCTCTTTGGAAACACCTTTCAGGTAGTTGAATGCTGCTCTTAAATCTCCCCTCAGTCTTTTCTCTAGACTAAACAAGCCCAGTTCCTTCAGCCTCTCCTCATAAGTCATATGTAGTAGCCTACCCCCTCAACCATTTTCATTGCCCTTCCCTGGACTCCCTCCAACTTGTCAACATCCTTTCTGTAGTGGGGGGCCCAAAACTGGACACAGCACTCCAGGTGTGGCCTCACAAGTGCTGAACAGAAGGGAATAATTACTTCCCTTGATCTGCTGACAATGCTTCTACTAATGCGGCCCAGGATGCCATTAACGTTCTTGGCAATAAGGGTACACTGTTGACTCATACCTAGCTTATTGTCCACTGTAACCCCCAGGTCCTCCCAGGATGCCATTAACCTTCTTGACAATAAGGGTACACTGTTGACTCATACCTAACTTATTGTCCACTGTAACCCCCAGGTCCTTTTCTGCAGAGCTGCTGTTTTCCCAGTTGGTCCCAAGCCTGTGACCATGCATGGGACTGTTCCATCCTAAGTGCAGGATTTTGCACTTGTCTTTGTTGAACCTCATGAGTTTTTTTTGGCCCAATCTTCCCATTTCTCTGAATCCTAGCCCTACCCTCCAGCATATCTACTACACCCCGCAGCTTGGTGCCATCCACAAACTTGCTGAGGATGCACTTAATTCCATCTTCCAAATTGTTAATGAAGATATTGAACAAAACTGGCCCCAGGACTGACCCCTGGGGCACTCTACTTGATACTAGCTCCCAACCGGACATTGAGCCATTGATCACTGCTTCTTGAGCCCAGTGATCCAGTCAGCTTTCTATCTACCTTACAGTCCATTCTTTCAACCCATATTTCCTTAACTTGCTTGCAGGAATGACCAATTCAAAAGCCTTGCTAAAATCAAGATATATCATGTCCACTGTCTCCCCAGCATCCACAGAGCCAGTCGTCTCATCATAGAGGGCAATCAGGTTGGTCTGGCATGACTTATCCTTGGTGAATCCATGTTGGCTGTTCCTGATCACTTTCTTCTCTTCCAAATGTTTAGAAATGGATTCCTTTAGCACCTGGCTCCATGATTTTTTGGGGGACTGAGATGGGACTGACTGGTCTGTAGTTCACTGGATCCTCCTCCTTCCCTTTCGTAAAGACAGGCACTATATTTGCCCTTTTCCAGTCATCCAGGACCCCTCCCCCAATTGCTACAAGTTTTCAAAGATAATGGCCAGCAGCTCTGCAATCATATCAAACAACCCCCTCATCACCCTCAGATGCACTGCATCTGGCCCCATAGACTTGTACATGTCCAGCTTTTCTAAATAGTTTGTACCCTGTTCTTTCACCACTGAGGGCTGCTCACCTTCTCCCCAAACTGTGCTGCCTAGTACAGCAGGATGGGAGCTGACCTTGCCTGTGAAGACCAAGGTAAAAAAGGCATCAAGTACTTCAGCCTTTTCCTCATCACCTGTCACCAGATTGCCTCCCCCATTCAGTAAGGGACCCACACATTCCCTGATCTTCCTCTTGTTGCTAACATACTTGTAGAAAGCCTTCTTGTTATCCTTCATGTCCCTTGCTAGCTGCAACTCTAGTTGTGCTTTGGCTTCCTGATTTTCTAGCAAACTAGAAAAGCCAAAGTTGCAAGTGAACTCCACCTGGTTACACAAATCAAGGACAATAAAAAGTCCTTCTTCCGATATGTGGGGAGTTGAAAGAAAAACTAAGGCAACACTGGACCCCTGCTAAACCAGCTGGGGCAGCTGACTACTGACACCCAGGAAAAAGCCAATCTGCTTAATGATTACTTTGCATTGGTTTTTCACCAGCCCAAAGGGACCACCCTGCCTAACATGATGCGGGATGACCAGGGTAAGGATGAATATATGCCAACCATTAATGTGGATCTTGTGAGGTAGCATTTTGAGAGGCTGGACCCCCATAAATCAGCTGGTCTGGGTAGATTGCACCCAAGAGGGCTAAAGGAACTGGCAGACATCATAGTGCATCCACTAGCGAGGATATTCGAGAACTCGTGGTGCTCGGGCAAAGTACCTGAGGATTGGAAGAGGGCAGTGTGGTGCCTGTCTTCAAGAAAGGGAGGAAAGGAGACCTGGGAAATTACAGGCCAATCAATTTGACTTCAATCCCTGGGAAGATTTTGGAAAAAATTATCAAAAAACCCATTCTTGACAGGCTAACAGAAGGCAACATTCTGAGGAATAGCCAGCACGGGTTTGTTGCGGGTAGGTCTTGCTTGACCAACCTCCTTTCCTTCTATGACCAGGTGACGTATCACCTGGACAAAAGGGAAGAGGTTGATGCCATATATTTGGACTTTCAAAAAGCCTTTGACCTGGGGTCCCATGATGTCCTCATGGAAAAATTGGGCAACTGTGACCTTGACTACTCCACAGTCCAATGGCTGGGGAACTGTCTCCAAGGTCGGACCCAGAGAGTGGTACTTGACAGAACCGAATCAACATGGCACTTGGTGACCAGTGATGTCCCCCAAGGATCCATTCTTGGACCTGTACGCTTTAATGTTTTCATAAACGATCTGGACACTGGTGTCAAAAGCGGACTGGCCAAGTTCACTGATGACACCAAACTTTGGGGAAGAATGTCCACACTTGAGGATACAGGCCAACCTCAATTGACTTGCAGGGTGGTGGATGTATTCAATCTGGAGAAATGCAAGATGCTCCACTTTGGGAATAAAAACCCACATCACACGTATAGGCTTGGCAGTGGTACACTCGCTAGCACCATGACGGAAAGAGACTTGGGAGTCATGATTGACCACAAGATGAACATGAGCCACCAATGCAATACTGCAGCTGGCAAAGTGAATAAAACTTTGGCTTGCATCTACCAATGCATCTTGAGCAAGACCCAGGATGTCATCCTCCCACTGTATTTGGCTTTGGTGAGACTGCAGCCAGAGTACTGCATCCAATTCTGGGCTCCACAATTTAGGAAGGACATGGAGAAGCTTGAGAGAGTCCAGAGGAGAGCCACGCGCATGATCAGAGGGCAAGAGAACAGGCCTTATGAAGCGAGGCTGCGAGCTATGGGACTCTTCAGCCTGGAGAAGCACAGGCTCAGGGGTGACTTGGTGGCAGCCTATAAGTACATCGGGGTGTGCATCAGGATTTGGGGGAACACCTGTTCACCAGAGCACCCCAGGGGATGACAAGGTCCAATGGTCACAAACTCCTGCAAGACCATTTTAGGTTGGACATAAAGAAAAACTTCTTTACTGTCTGAGCCCCTAAGGCCTGGAACAGACTCCCCGCAGAGGTGGTACAAGCACCTACTCTGGACACTTTCAAGAGACATTTGGATGGTTTTCTTGCTGGGATCCTTTGACCCTAGCTGACTTCCTGCCCTTTGGGCAGGGGGCTGGACCTGATGATCTTACAAGGTCCCTTCCAGCCCTAATGTCTATGAAATTTATGAAATTTCATCCCTGCATGCCTGAGCAGTAGTCTTATACTCCTCCCTAGTCATCTGTCCAAGCTTACACTCCTTGTAAGCTTCCTTTTTGTGTTTAAGCTCATCGAAGAATTTTCTGCTAAGCAAAGATGGTCGCCTGCCATATTTGCTATTCTTCCTGCACATCAGGATGCTTTATTCCTGCGCCCTCAGTAAGGTTTCTTTAAAATACAACCATCTCTCCCAGACTCCTTTCCCCCTCAGACTGGCTTCCCAGGGATCCTGCCCAGTCAAAGTCTACTTTTCTGAAGCCCAAGTTCCTTACCCTGCTGATCTCCTTTCTTCCTTTTGTCAGGATCCTGAACTTGATCAACCTAGAACATTGCACAGCGGTGACAGTGTGGCTGTTTAAATTGTGAAGAGCTCTGAGATCTGTCAGCAGAGGAAAGCAGCCTTAGATGGCTGTATCTCTTAGCCAGTCTTGCTAGATTTTTATACTGCAGTCAGTGGTAGCGTGGTAAGAACCAAGGTTTCCAAGTTGCAGTGTTTTCATAGGAACACAAGACTGGGAAGGGCCTTCTACCTGTATTCACAGGCAACCATTCACCCAAGAAATCCTAAAAATCATCAGTCCAGGCACACACCAGGAGCATCCTACACCTACAACATACAGGTGAAAGCAAGGGAGATGAGGGCACTGCTAATGTAATGAAAGGGATGTAGTCTGTTAATATGTGCTTAGAAAATCCTCAGAAAAGGACCATGCTCTAGAGGAAGACAAATTCCATTTGGCTATCAGTCTGAACCTAAGTAGAAGAGCATGACTCTGTAGCCAGGAACATCTGGGTACCTGCAGGAGAATCAGTGCACGTGGGTTAAATACCTTCAGCCTTAGCTGTGACGAGCATCCAGTTGCTTCAGAGGAAGATGAACTTCCCTTTCTCCATGTCCCCATGCCCTGCATCTTTCTTTCCACCCCTCCCAAAACAGTAGCATTCATGAAGGGAAAACCATTCTTTTTTGTCCCCAGGTGATGATCAGTGAAACCTGCAGCCTGGGATTACCAAACATCTTCCTCCCTGCAAGAGAGCTATGTCTTCCTCCAATCTGGGGACAGCAAACATGAGACTCCATGTTATAGGCAATGGTTGTTGAGCCAGTACTATCATATCTTCTCTTCCATAAATTTAACCAGTTCAATCTTAATATAGTTGTGGTTTCTTGTCTCCACAACCTTTCTTGGAAGACCATTATAAAACTGCATTCCTCTGATAGCTAGAAACCTAATTTTCATTCTAGATTTATAGCTGGGTTATAGCCATTCATGTTTGTTTTTCAGGTAGAAAAGCTCTTCTTGTTCCCTAATATTGGCCCCACAAATTTACTTGTAAAGGGCATCTCTGAGGGTTTTTTCCCTATTGAAAATATTCTATGGGGTTGTTTTACAAATAAATCTGTTAATGACTGGAAGTTACCCAAATACTATGATTATGGGGGTCATTTAAGCACCTAAGATAGACAGAAATGACTGCAAGGGCCTTCTGTTCCAGATTCTACCAGTGCAGTCCAATTCAGACAAAAAGATGATATAAGTTGCCTATATGGGTGCGTCCCCCTGAGCGCACGTGTGCATTTCCCCAGGGAAAAATAGAAAGTGGCACATAATTGTGCCTGTTGCTATTTATCCCTGGGGAATGCCCCAGCACATGTGCTCTGGTGCATGGCAAATTGCCTCAGGCGGGGTAGGGGAGGCTGGGGCCAGTACCTGGACTGGCCTCAGCAGCCTTACCTGGAGTCCTGGGGGCCTTCTAGGGCTGCGGCGGCAGTGATCCAGGTGCGTGGACCCTGGCCGGCAGCCAGAACATGGCTCTGGCTAGCTAGGCTATGGTTTTGGGTGGCGCATGCTGCTGCCATGTGCACCACCCTGCTTTTTTAGCACTTTTTTTTTAGATACTGGGATTTTCCAGTATCTGATTTTGGTTCATGCTGCAAATATGCAGTGTCGAGAACCTTTTGACATGTGCCATGTGCATTTTGCAGCACATCAAAAGCCTTTGAGGTGCCACAAAGCAAATGTTCCTGTTTGTCTGGACATGCCCTATGCATCCTTCAGACCAAAACCTGTCTGCCTAAGATATTTATATGGGGCAAATCCACTCAGAGGCTGGCCATGCCACTTGTGGCACACATGCTGCAGGTTGGCCATCCCTGGTATAAAATAATGACAACTGCATCAACAGTCCTTGTTGATGGTGGATGCATTACAGTATTGTAGATTGAACTCCAGCGTGCTTAAAGCTCATTGACTGGTCTGGTTCACAGTTTGGGCTGTGCAACCTGGAGAAATCATCTTGCAAGCATGCACTGTGAAGTGTTTTACTAAGGAAATAGAGCAGAAGCAATTGAGTATAGCGTGCGTTCCTTCTAAAGATAGCACTGTGCACTTGGACAAGCACTCTGCCAGGCTCAGTCTACAACTCCATCATCCCTTTTTTTAAGATGAGCCTCAGAGCCCTGAAAGGCTGCTAAACCTGGAGTTACAGGGACTTAAATTTATATATGAGAACTCAAATACTTCCTGGACTGCTCAGGTGCCTGCTGGTTGTGATACTGTAAGTACAAGTTGGAGAGCTCTGCTAGGACTGTGGTAAGGCGTATGATGCTTGATTGGCTTAAAGATGCCCTTAGAGCATTGCTATTCAACTTCTAGCAGATCACCATCCAGAGAATGGGTGGATCATTTTTGTGTTCTTCATCTAGATGCTGACTGGGGAGCAATTGTCAACTTTGTTACTAAATGAGAGCCGTTTTAAGGGCTACTCTATTTTAAAACTGCCTGCCCGAAGGTCCAAGATGCCTTTCCGGGAACTGGTTTTACTGAAATGTCTAAATGCTCTATGCCAGTGGTTCTCAACCTTTTTTAGGCTTGAGGTACCCCTCATTAGATTTGAGGAACCCCTTGGAAAATGCCAGCTCGTAGCGTTCACTCATTTTTTGACTACAGAATAATAATGGAGCATTTTTTTTTCATTGCAAAGAACTCAGAAAGTCCACAGCAAGTCAGAATGTCTTTAATGCTAAGGATTATGCTGCTTGAAGTCTCTGGGTTTCTATCGTGAATCACGTTTGCACACTTAACAGTGCTAACACTGTCTGGCACTTTGTGACATCCTTGAAAGAATCTCAAGACACCCCTGGGTGCCATGGTACCTTGGGTGAGAGTCACTGCTCTAGCTATTTTGTCCCCCTCTTCTGAGCCACAGCAACAACTGCAGTTTTGGTGGTATAGAACAGGTAATATTTCTACACCACTCAGGGATTCCCTCTATGCAGGGGAAATCCTAAGGTGAATATTCAGGATTTCTAGCTAATTTGTGTTGCTGGAACAGATGTAGGCAGTAGACCCATGTGGGGTTTTTTTTTCTGTATTGTTCAGTTCATTAGATCTTTCCATGCTTTTTTGCCTAAAGGTCCTCCATCTGGTGTACAGGTCCTGAATGTTCAGTGTTCTTGTGAACGGGGAGGAAACAGAAGAGAGAGAGAGTTAGAGGGGGATGGAAACCGGAGGAGGTGAGGAAATGGAAGGAGAGTCAGAATAGTGATAAGACGAGAGTAGGTGACTAAGAATGGTCAAATAAATATATCCCCTCTACTGAAGACACTCAAACCAGATACGTCTTCTGGGCAAGTTTCGTCACATTTCCCATGGAAAAAAGATCAAAGCAGGCATTTTTTAACTTACTTATTTGAAAGACGAACGGAAAGATGGACGGAAAAAAAGAAAGCTTTCAATAAGTAAAAAACCATGTTATTCTCCTTGTCACACTCTGCATGCAAATTGAAGCACAAAGATCCACATTCCAAAATGTAGTTAGACACCTATTCATTTCAACAGGCGTAGGTGCCTAAATATAGAAATATAAGAACATAAGACTCGAATGCATCACCAAGGCCATCAAGTTCAGTCCAGTGATTGCAGGCAACCACGTAATAAGCATTTGTCTAAAACATGATTTCAGGGAGTTGGGAGCTTAGAAACCTTTGAGAATCTGTGCCAAAATAATCACAGGAAGAAAAAACTTTTTTTTTCGTATTTAAAGAAGTCATATACAGATGGCAAAAATACAGCTCTAGATACTTAATTTTCTGTTAAAATTTTGCCCGGTCCTAATTACGAGCTCAAAAGCTAAAATTCACATTTTTGCAAAGCAAGGCCAAGTCTACACTACAGAGGAAAATCTAGCCCCATATTACTTAGGTCACACAGGGAGTTTGTGGCTGAGCTAGCAATTGAACCACCTTGAAACTCTGTTGAGAGCCTTATGCTCCAGGATACCCAGGTTTTCTTATTTCTTAGGGATAAGAATACCTGGAAAATAACTTTTTTTGGCCAGAAAAATAAGTATAGCGTTCCTGCATGGAGGATGAAGAGTATGATAAAGGATATTAGGATTGCTACTGTTATTGCCATTGTGATAGCGTACTGACATATAACCAGGAAACAGTCCCTGGTCCCACAGGACTCGCAATCTGTAGGCAATGAACTGATATGACAGACAGGGAGAGCACAAGGAACATGATATGGTTAAACATGAAAACCAGTGGTTACAGTTTATGAGGATGTACACCTGGGAGAGACTAAATGACCTGGATCTTTTCACATGATCGTTTACCCATGTTTATTGTGGGCACCTTCAAATCCTAACTAATCAGACTGGAGCAGTTCAGGCATGTTCTGTTACCTCCTCTCCTCCTGGCAAAATATTTGACACAAACAAAACACTTCTTTTTTTTTTTTCAAAAAATGCCTTTGAAATTTTAGTTTTTAAGTGAAACTGGAAAAAATAGTTGAAAATAGGTAATCTATA
The DNA here is from genome assembly GCF_000455745.1 of Alligator sinensis. Lineage (NCBI taxonomy): Eukaryota > Metazoa > Chordata > Crocodylia > Alligatoridae > Alligator > Alligator sinensis. The sequence continues at coordinate 1,763,286 of NW_005842137.1, forward strand.
TTTCAATGAAAAGCCTACTGGCCACCTTGCAAACCTTCTTGTCTGATATCCAAAGCCTAAATCATAGGCTTAGGATCTCTGCCATTTTAGAGGCTGAACCAGTGTCACCTCCTCCAAGTTTATCTGTGGCTGTCTTGCTCTCCAGCTCAGCATATTTCATGTGCCTGAGATGAAACTTTTTGTAAGAAGCTGCTTTTAACCTAATGATAGCAAAGCAGCAAGGACTAGATGGCAGGGTGAGACTTGAGCATCAGGATGTTGGGGTACTGTTCTTAGCTCTTTCTCTGATTCACATGTCTTTTCAGCATTTAACTTACCAAACCAAGAGAAGACTTCTTCATTTTCATTCATTTCCAGCGCCTTCAGTGAGAATTTCACCTGGCTATATGAAAGGGCTTTTCATTTCCCATCTTGAATGCAACAAAAGCTGCACAAGTTCTGCCCTTACAAATATGGATATCTTTATGAATGTTATTTGTTAATAGAAAATGTACTTCCAAATCATACACTTCTAGTAACCTTTGAGTTTTATTGGTTAGAACATAGAACAAGGGAGTCAAGACTCCTGGGTCCTGTCCCTGGCTCTGACACCGATTGGATAGACAAATCATTTAACTTCAGTTTCCTTTCAGTAAAATGTAGGTAATACAGTAAGACTTGCTTCCATTTCAGAGATTATGAATGATGATTAATTAATATCTGCAAAGTGTTTAAGATCTCAAGATGGAAGATGCTATAGGAATGGAAAACATAATAATAATATTCATTATTATTTGATCCCATGCATGGATAAGCAATTATTTGCAAGGGTCTCCAGGCATGGCTTAGGGCCCCAGCCTGCCCAGGGCTATACAAACACAATAAAAAGTTGATCCCTGCCTCTAATGAGCTTATACTTCTGTTACATGCACTGACTTCCTTGGAGTTGTACGAGATGCAGCTTAGCCTTAAACACAGATCTGTGGTTGATCTCCACAGGATACTTTGGACCTGCTGTCTTACTGCCCCATATATTACTTACATATGTCCAAAGAGGGCATAAAATCCTACTTGATTTGACTTGTTCAACTGCACTATTGGTAACGTTTCACAGTCACCCTGCACAGGTATAAATGAAGCTGCAAGGCAATGGGGAATCAGGCCCATTGTCCTTAAAGCTGAAGTTGCATGCACTGCTCACCATACTTTAAACATTCCCTATACATTAGTGTCTAATTGAATCAAATGGCCCCTCTCTGTTAAACCTTGTTATCAACATTCATAGCACAGCAGCAGTTTGGACTAAGCCTGGAGTCCCCTTGAGCTAGGTAATGCACAGAACAGAGGCTGGTGTCTTAGACATGCTGTGCTGCTCAACTTGGGCTGGCTCCTAAATTGTAAGCAGTGGAGTTGCAGGTAGGCTAATTTGCATGACAAGACTAATGGACTCTGATAGTGCTAATTACCCCACCTGAAGAATGGGAGCACCCTGCTTTCAGTTTAGGAGGAAGCCTATATAGAGTAGCACAACCTAGAGTGTTGCTGTCAATGCCAGACATGGTAAATTTATTATATAGGTGCAGCTATTACTTAAGAAACAATCCTGGGCTCAAAATCCTTACAGTCAGAATAGACATAGAGCAGGGAAGGAAACAGAGGCAAAAGGATTTGGCAAGGTATGCAGGGTAAGCCTTAGACTAGAAACAAGGTTTCTCATCCAGTGTCTTCCCTACTAGGTCACACTTGTTCCTTCTACTTTTTGGCAATTTCTCCTCTTCTGATCCAGTCCTGAAGTTCCTGTCGTTGTCCACATGGACTGAAGAACCAAACCTGCCAGGAGGGGAAAAAAGAGAAGGGGCAATTGTAGAGCAAGCAGGGAAGCAGCAGAGGAGCAGATGTGAATGAAAAGGCTCTAGCATCAGGATAGTTGCACAAACCTTTCTGATTAAAGGAGATGTGAGGATAGAGTTGGCTTACCAACTGCCACTAAAATGAAAAAGTTTCAGGTGATGCGTTTTAGATTCATTTTAAATCCAAAGATAGACTCATGCTCCTGAGAACTCCCTTCTCAAAAGAACTGGAACAGCCTGCCTGCCTCAGATCAGCCGAACAAGATGAGGTTGTGACAGCTTCACAGTAATCAAGAAGCCAGAAAGAGAGAGGAAAGGACAGCAAGGGGATGTGGGAAAACAACAGTGTCAAGTCATGTTAAAGCAAGAGAAAGGGCAGCCAGAGAACTGAAAGAAAGCATTATTTAGTCATTAATGGAGAGGGTTGGATGTTCGGGTTCCCGGGTTCTAGACACAACAGTTCTACTGCAGAATGAATTCATATACCAGTTATTATGGGGCTTACAGCAGGTCCTTAATTTTCAAGCATAGCCTCTCATTTTGTGTAACCTATTATTATTTTCAGTGTACGAAAAGCTTCAATTATTCTAGCTGAAGTTGAGAAGAATTATGGGTTCTCAGTGCTTATTAAAGGGCCTGATCCAAAACTCTTTCCACAAGCTTTTCCATTGACATATGATATTTAATTCATAATTAGGTACTTATATTCCCGAATGCTTAGTGCAATGTGCCGTGTTACAATGGAAGTTACCAGGCACTGAGGGCTCCTGAAAATCTGACTTTTACCATGTCCCTGAAATGAAAATGTGTGCCCAAAAAGTGATTGTGGACTGCTTGAAAAAAGAGCAGCACTGCAACACACACAGTAATTTCCCCCCCCTGAATATACTGAAATATTTTATTTTTCTGCCTCATTTCTGGCATTTACACTCCCAAGCCTTTGCATTTTCAGTTCACTTGATGACTGCCAGCAAACATCTGCATCTCAGGTTTTTTATTTTTGTCCAGTTTTATGTTCTGCAAATATGGCGCAGAAAACTGCATTTGTGAGGGATTAACTCTGCTAATCCCATAAATGAGGTGGTATTTAGTTGTCAGAGGCAAACCACCACACACGACTTTCTGCTCCCTTGGCTTCAGCCGTACTCTGTATGCAACTGTTGTAAATTCAACGTGGAAATGGAAAGAACAGCTGCCTATTACATGAGTTCTCCTTTTGGTTCTTCGAGATATTTCATGAATGACAAGAGAAGCAGCAAAGAAAAAGCCCTCAACTGAGAGATTTTTTGTACTGGGGGTCCAAGGTTACCGTCCTTGCCCTCTGCTTTTTGCAACTTCTTGTTTTATCTACAAAACAATCAAAGCAATTCATGGCCATCCTGAGATCAGGACTGGGCTTGCTCCAGTCATGTTGAAATCATTGCCAGTAGGATTTTAGCACAATTTCCTGAACAGTGTGTGCTGCTGTTCTAGCAATAGACTGTGGGTTATTGTGTACTTATTTTTATTTCTGTATTAATAACTCTCGCAGTGGCCTAGAGGTAAATAGTTCAGTTCATGACTGATTGATGGGAGTTTATTTACAGAACACTTTCTAAAATAAGTTGCTTTTTAACTGGCATTCAAATAAATACCTTTCCCCTGAGGTTCAGCTGGTGACCTCTGATATTTTTTCGTTGGGAGGGTAAAAAAACAAACAAAATCGGTGGCTTGATTTTAATGAACTGTTCTGGTACATGCAAATAGGCTTCAGAGATTTTTCCCTCGGGGTTACTGGTTTAAATTTGGCTTTGTTTAGCAGTGCTGCATGCCAGTCTGTTTTTTGAAGCAAAGGAAAAGCAAATCTGTGCTTCTTTCCAAGATCATAAATCAGTCTTGTCCTGCTCCTGGCAACGACAGGCCTTAACTCTAGATAGCACACTGGTGCTTTGGAGTTCAACCTGAAACGAGGTGGATCTCCCTGTTGGGCAAATTCTCCTTGTATAAAGGAGGTTCCCTCTGGTATGTGGCTGATAAAGTGGCCTTGTGCTACCTGTTCAGGTAGCTTGTGTGGTCACAGCATGCTGCGCTGCTGTTGTGTCTGACATCTGGATAGTCCTATGACAATTTTTGCTGGCAAAGTGTAAGCTAGACCATGCCGTGTTTCTCAACCGATGGGTCACGACCCAAAAGTGGGTCACAAGAATATATTGAAAGGGTCATGAACAAACTTTTAAAAAATGGATTCTCCTTTAAAGGAGAAAAATGTGGGAAACTGCGGCTTTTCCTTTGCAGGCTGGCAGAGCTCCAGCCTGCAAGGGGCTGCTTAGAGCCCCCCATGCTCCCCCTCCCCATCCCATACATGCCCCATGGACATTCATATCATAGCTATTAGTATTTGTTAAGCTACTAGGATTGGTATTGCTGATCTGAGCTGTGTAGGGACTGCTGACCTATTTGGGCAAATTACTTCACTTCTTTGTGCCTCTGTTTCTCTTCCCACCAATGTTTGTGCGAGGATTTTTGGGCAGCAACCCACAACCTACTGGTTTGTACAACATCCAACATAAGATCTTGATTTGCGGTTTTTAGGTACAGCTGTAGCAAAATAAAGTAATTATTCATTATCACCATCACCCACGGCCATTAAACCCTGAGCAATCCCAGAGAGAGGACTATTTGTATGGAAATCTTCCCATCAAATCCATGGTATGACAATTACAGGAATGGGATACTTGAATTAAATTCTTAGGTTGGACTCTCTTCTTTTGTCTGTTGCAAAGCAGATCTTCCCAAAGGCCCAATTTCCACAAGTAATTCAACACCAATTGCTTTCAGTGGGGTTGTCCCATACTTGTAAGAAGGAGCTAACTGCTGTAGATACCATTAATTTAGGGCTTGATCCTGAGGGGCTCTGAGCACTCCTGTGCGATGCTAAATAAAACATCCTGAACTCAGTGCCTCACAGGATTCAGCTTCCTAATCAATCCAGAGCTATTTCAAGGTTTTGTAATTACCCATATGACTTGAAATTCCTTAAAGTAGCAAGATTTCCACTGCTTTGTTTCTGTTCAGTACCAACACATATGCGGTTTGATTTAAAAACAACACTGGACCAGATTCTCTGTTGGTGTAAATGGGCATAACTTCTACTGAAGTCAGTAGAGTGGCACTGATTTACACCAGCTGAGGATCTGGCCTACCATCCCTAACTAGGCCATGCTCTGCAGTTACTGCTGGCATTGTATAAATTAGTATGGTACTTAACATTAATGAAATGCTAAATGATTCGTTCTGCCCTGTGGCCGCTCATGCATTGGGAGGGCTCTGGTCTTGATATTGCTGCTTGACTAGATAGATGCTTTACTTTTAAAGGAGAAGAGACAGTTTGCTACAGATTTCTACCGCAGCATTGCCTCTGTTTTCCAGATGTCATGGGGATATTAAATCTCTTTGGATAATTGAGGCAATATTCAATGGAATGAATAGACACCTGGTGACGAAATGTAAAGAGCCGAGGACTCTAATCGTTCTACCCATGTGTAAATCAGGAGTGTTTTGGACTTGATTTCCCTCTCAGTCATCCTGGTCTAAATCAGAAGTAACTACTGGAGCCTGATTTTTTTCCTACTCACCCTGATATAAACAGAGAGTAACTTCTCTGAGCCTTTTTTCTTTTTACTGACTCCCATGAAAATCAGGAGCCATTCCCCTGAGCCTATTTCCCTCTGCTCACCCTTGTATAAACAAGAAGTAACTTCCTTGCACTGAATCCTACTCTGAGTTACCCCAGTGAAAAATCAAGGTGGAAGGAGTAACACTGGGATAAGCCTGGAATGAGAGAGAAGCCAAGGCAGTGGGTATTTATGTGTGTATTAATGGTTACTAGAAATACTGCAAGATTCAAGCTGTTTGGAGGGTAACAATGAATTTCTGCTGTTTTTTTTAAAGCAGCTGATTCTTAACACCTTTCCCCTACCTGCTTTATACCGTTAGGGGATACAAATCTACCTACAGCGAGATGCTGAGTGCCCCGAGTTCCCTCAGCTAGTGGCAACTAGAGTGCAGAATATCTTTGAGGGACCCAGATTAATAAACACAGGGTCCTGGCCCACATCAAACTCCTCCAGCTGGACGAGGGAAGAATTTTCTGCAGGCGATACAGACTGGACTGCTAAGAAATCACGTGGTTTTGTCACAAACTTTCCGGTGCCAGCTCCCAACTGGGAGGATGAATTCCCCATACTTCTTTCCCCCTGGGAAGGGGGTTAACCAGCACATGATGCACAGCTTCCACATGGCATGCAGAGTTGCTGGGAAGATATATGGCTAGCTTTGACCCCTTCTCTTTAAAAGTCCTGGCTTTTTATCCCACCCAAAGCAGTAACCACAACTGCAGCTTTCCAGTTATATGAATCTTTTTCTACATTTCCTACCATGCTTTTTGCTTTTATAGGCTTTAACTATAGCTCTCCCTTCCCTTGTAAATAATGAATTCTTATTGCCTCTTGTAGCCTTTTTCATGCTGTGCTGTGTTGGGTACAACTACCCGCCTAACTATCTTTGCTACTGTTACAGCAATCATGTGCTGCTGGGGAATCCTATACTTTATTGTACTTGACTATATTGTAGGAGGATCCTTCTTTGGTGACAGCAGTTACCAGGGACTCAAACAGTCTTGTTTGAGTAGCTTTCCCTCAGTAACCTTAAGCAAGTCACTTAATCTTGCTCTGCCTCAGTTCTCGATCTGTAAAATAAGGAAAATATTTCATCTTCCTAGACTGTATACTGTTCAGGAATGGACTGACTCCTACCAGATGCATGTGTAGCACAACAGGGCACTGATCAGAGGAGATGCTTCCATAATAATAGTACAGATCATTTCATCTTCAAGTTGCCAGTTAGCATCCAGCCCACTATGGTAGTGATGGAAAATGTTGTTTGACAGCTTTCCAGTGGTTGAGGATTTGTGAAAACTGTTGCAAATCTGAGCAAGCACTTGTACACATTGCACCCAAAAAATAGCATCGCTTCACAATTTTCCCTCTTAAGTTCAAGAATTGAACGGACAATGCAGAACTGATTTTTTTCTTTTTTTTTTTACATGGTCCTGGGTCATCAGAGATGAGAAACATTGAAAATGAGGGTGGCTCTTCCCATTGAAAGGTTCTGTCTCCATGGCTGGCTGCCAGTCTGCATGCTTTTACCAGCAGTATATTCACACCCTTTAAAATAAAATCAAACTCTCTCTATAACAGATGTACAACCGTACCTTAAAATAGATGCATGCTGGATATATCACACTTCTTCCAATCACATTCTCACCTGCTGATGTGATGCAGGCCTGGTGCCTATTGGGAATACATTTTGCTTTAGCATGAGAGAACCCCCCAGCGTGCTTGAAGCTTCTCTTGTCAAATCTGAACTTGTTCCATTTCAATTGTCTCTCTTGCTTGTCTGTGTTGCTATGATGCTCAGAAAATTAAAGGTCTGATTCCCAAGTGCTCAGCATCCTTAATCAGGGCCTCAAGGCAGCTATGTGTATTCATGTCCCCCTTTTGGGGATTAGAGGAGGTATAGACGTTTATAAATCTGATGCTGCCTTTAAATGAATGGAATTGGCCTTCAGACTTATGCTACTGAGGTCCTGCATTCAACCTGCGAAGACAGCATCATTACATTTGCATTTCATGTCCTTGTTTACCCTTGCCCAGAGTGGAGGAGGAGGGAATTTTGCTTTTGTAGTATTTTATACCCATTTTACACAGTTGTAAATGATGAGTTAGGCTTGAACTGGATGATGCTCTCATGCTTCAATAATGCAGGGAATCAGGCTAGAGTCCCTTCTAGTCTTAAACACGATGGACAAAATGCTGATTCCATTGAAGACAATTGTGGGAACCTCAAATGGCTTAATGGGCCGGGATTTCCTCCCTATGAATCCATAACACTATTTGCAAAGCAGTGGAGAATCAGTTCCCTTTTTAGTTGATTCATTCTTCTTCTTTCTCTGCAATTATTTTTCTGTAAATGAATATTTATAAATACCTAAAAGGAAAGCTAGAGGATGGGATCAATTTTTTTTTTTGGTGTGGGGAGGGGGTTAAGAATTACACTTGGTCAAACTAAGCAGTCCTGTGAATTTCAGTGTCATTTCTTTGCAGATCACTATCTTGGCCAGCTTTTCTTATTTGCATGTCTGTAACATATTATAGTAATTTTTTAATGCATGTTGTTCATGGGCTGAGTTGGAAGAATAGGGGTTGGATCAGGGATAGGAAGGGGTTAGCCTGGATTGTAGATAATCCTGTGAATCCCCATCCCTAGGAGGTCAAGGAAATGGAGATGTCGATTGAGGCAGCCTTTATAACGCTCTCAGACTGTGCCACACAGACCCCTGTTGCTATAAAGTGAAGGAAGCACAAACTGCCTTAGGTCTTCCTACAATGGCAGAGATGCTGAGGAGGGCACAAATCTAGCCCTGAATTCTGTTACTAGCAAAGGTGGCCTTGGCTAGTCAAAGCCGATATGAAATGGAGAGTCTTGTATTGACTGTGCTGACCCTGGAAGACCTGAGTGTCCGTGGCTGCTAATACAGCACCTTCCAGCAGCACAAAAGCACACACACACAGTTAAACCCATGGTGAGATGTGTATTATTTGGATGAATATATGAAACCTTTGCAATTTGTTTCACCATCTGAACAGAACCATCCAGAGGTGAATGGCTGAGACCCTGGGCTTTTCAAGCATAAACAGACTCAGTGCCAGCTGGAAGGTTGTTATTGATGTGCTGGAGAGAAGCCTCAAGGCCTTTTTTTTAATTCAGTCCCTCTCAAATTCATCACACAGAGAAAGTCACAGCCATCTGGGGAAAAACCTACTCCTACTTATTCTGAAGAGATCCTTGGGACAACGTATTAAAAAATGATTCCAGCTAGGGATTCAGTTCAGCTCTCCTTGCTGTTGTAATTTCATATATTTCAGGGGTTAGCAGGGCTAGAGAAGCAGGATGGTTCAGGTTAAGTCACTGAGTCTGGACTCAAGAAATTGGTGTTTGAGTCCCAGCTAATATAGACTCCCTCAGTAGCCCAGGAAAGTCTTTGTGCCTCAGTTCCTAATCTGTAGAATGGGGTTAATACATCCTTTGTCCATGAGCTCTATTTAGTTTTAGATTTTAAGCTCTTTGGAACAGGAATTGCATCCTAATATGCAGAGGGACAATGCTTGGCACAGTGGGTCCCTCATATTGGCAGGTGCTGCTCTGAGCATAACAGTAAGAGATGCACTCATTTACACAAGGCTGGTAAAATAACGAGCAATCGCTTCTCTTTCTATTGTTATGCTGGGATTCGTTTCCCATCCCTGCCACTGATTCACTATGGCCAAATAGGGATAATGAATTTGGATGCCTCAGTTTTAGAGTGCTGAACTGGGGTCCTGGGGCCAGATTCTCAGCTAGCTGAGACGAGTGCTTCTCTGTGGAAATCAGTGGATCTCCAACACCAATGCACATTATGAATGTGGCCCTCCTTTTTCAAGAGGGGCTGAGCATCCGTGGTTCCAGCTGAAATCTGTAGGTGCTGTAGGTGCTCATCAGCTCTGAAGATCAGTACTTCTTGGGCCCTAGAAATGAAAGCAACCAAAATCAGTATCCTCTTTGGCTAACATAACTGTGTGGTTTTAGTATGCACTTGTGGAACTGAATGCATCTCCCCAGTGTATTTCCAAACAGCTGCATGCCTGAGCAACCATGATGAATAGTGCTTCCTTTGTGAACTCCCACCTGTCAGCTCTCAATAGAGTTTGCAAAATGTTTTGTTAATATGAAAGAGGATAAATGGGCTTGAATGGAGGCTCCGCTTCAGACAACTGCCTGATATTAATCTCGTCAGTAAAGATAAGCAGGAAGGCAGGGGAGTCATGTGGGTTGCCAGCAGTAACTTACATGGTTGTACTTTTAAGCAGCCCCTTTGTTATACCCAAACCTTGAATTTCAAGCCGGGGGGGATCCAGGCTGATTACTTCTGTTATGAGACTGGTTAACTCCATGAAGCTAGAATAGTGAAGAGTTTAAAATAAAGTAATAAGAAGATTGGCAGTAACCAATTGAGGGAAACTAAATCTATTCCTTTTCCTGTACAGGAAGAATAAAAGGTTTGCCTATGGAACTGCAACCTGGAGTCACACCTTCCTATATGGTACTGGAGCATAGCCAAGGTAGGAAATCAGTGGTTATGCTTCTTTCCTACCCTTTTTTTAGTGATGCACTCATGACTCGTTGTACCAGTTTTACTTTGGTGTCAGTCCATTGGCTTTCACAGAGTTGCAGATGGTTTGCACTAGCATAGATCATATCGGGCCCAATCAAACTCAGGGCTTTGTGTATGTGTGTGCTCATATTGTAAGGTCAATGAAAGGGCTTATCTCCTTTCTTCACCCACACAAAGGGCACGCACAGTCCAGTTTAAATCTTGTATGAATTACCTGAAGCTCAAAGAAAGAAGTTGGAGGGAAAACATCCTTGGGGTGAGAAGTTCTTGTTAATAAGAACTGACTCAAATAGTCTGGTTTTCGAAAGGCAGAGGCCATAATATGCATGAACATTGGGTAAGCCATTGTGCAAGGTTCAATTTCCAATTCTCCTTGGCAATGATGCCCAGGAACATGTGACACTGGTTGAAAAGTGAAGGACAGCAGCTAGTGTGCTAAGACCACTGCCTCTGAGCAATACCAGAATAGAGTTGCTGTCCTCTCCCACCCCTTGGTTCTTCCACTGTAGGTTTCAAGGCTTCACCTTCATGCACCCAAGCTGCACTGACATGGCTTTGAGATTCCATTTCTTTCTGTGGCAGAATAGCATTGCTGAAGTATATATTTACTTGCTCAAAGTAAAGCAGAAGAGGAGGGCCCTCTCACCTTTCCTCCCAACCTTGATAGGCACTTGTTCAGGGGGTGGGAGATTAGGGAGCTCCCCTTCCCCATAGTGGGTTTGAACCTACATCTCCCACTTTCCAGCAAAGTCTTCTAACCACTGTTGGGCAGTGCCTAAGGTACCTTCCAACCCTTCTCTTGAAGCTGGCCCACTGGGTGGCTAAGAAGGTTATGTAAAGGCAGTTGGTGGTGAACAAGCCAGATGCAGTGTGCCTGAGTGAGATGGGTAATGCCCTGGATTTGGGTCCTGGCTCCTGCACCCAGTGGGGAAGAACCTAGCCCAGAACTGTTCATTCCTTTTTATCCACTGAATATTAAATGCAAGGTATAGAAATTCTATTGAGGGTTGGGGCAAGAAGGTAAGAATCCACTTGTGGTGATGGAGGACTGGGCTGCATGCCGATTGATGCTGGGCTCTGTGGGATGGTAGTGCCATGGTGCTGCTGCTGTCTCTGGCCGCTGCAAAAAGTTTGTGGGGGCCAAGCCATGTTAGCCCTGGCCTGCTGCTGCCTATGCTTGCAGGGAGGTATCTGCCTTGCTAAGCTAGATTCCCTCTAGCTTCTTTGCCGTCTCCTAGTTCTTTGTCCCCCAGCATTAGCTGTTCAGTAAACCCATTTCAAGATTAGGTTGAAGGGTGCTCTGGACAATGCCTAGCACATGATCTGGTGGATAAACTGCTTTGCTGGGAAGTGAGAGAGGTAGGTTCAAATCACACTGGATGAGAAAGACCTAGAACCTGGGCTTCCCACTCCCTAGGCCAGTGGCCTGCAACCTTTCAGTCCTTCCACCGACTTCAGCAGGTTCTGGATGACTAGTCGATAAAGGCACATTAACCACCCTTACAGTTAGTGGAGCTATTTCTTTAGCGGAGATGGTAGAGGATGGGACTGAAGGTGCCAGGTTAGGGTGATCCAGTACATTATTACTGTCTTTAAGAGTGGAGCTTGCATTTCTGGAGTGAGGCATCTTCACAATGGCGTGTGATGGAAACCTGAAGGCTGTTATCCATGCTGTACTTGTCCTGCTGGTAGAAGACTCCCATAACCCTAACGGGGCTGGTAGCACGATCATGATTCTCCCCTACAAAATCATGCAAAATGGCACTTTCTGTGAATAACTCATACATCTGTATAATGTATGAAAATTATTCAAATTAATATTTTGAAGACAAACAAGAGCAGTGGAGCATTCTTCAGCATCATTCTCTGGAAAGTATTAAAAGTTTCCTTTGTAAGGCCAAATGGCCTCATTTATCTCTGCTAAAAGTGGAGCTGGATGTGAAATTGAATACTTTACAACAGGAGATCTAACAGCTAGGGAATTTATATGCTTGCAATGATTAGGCTATTTTTCACTCCTGGCTGCAGGTGATGCAAGAATACATTTCTATTTCAGATAAGGCTGCAGGGAGACAGGCAGGCTTGGAGAAGTAATTAAAATTTTCAACTGTAGCTGGGCTGCAGGGTTTTGAATCCAGTCACTCTTTGCTTCTGGACTTGCAAATGGGACCGTCATTTTTAAAGAGAGTTAATTTCCCATTTAGGCATAGAAAAAAGAGCCAGACTTTCAGAAGAGCTCACAAGGCAACAGCTCCCATTAGGATGCACTTGGGGTCAATTTTTTCAGCAGAGCTCAGGGTTAAATTTTTGGAAGTGTGTAATGCTCACATTGCCAACAGGACTTATTTACACATCTAAATGGAAGCCAGATATTTCAAAACAGTCCCAGTGTGACCCTTACAGCAAGATGTTTCAAAGGCTCAGCATCCAACATGCACCACTCATTCTCTTCTGGGAATTCTGGCCTTATTCAATCACACTTAACATCTCACACCTTTGCAGGAGTCAAACCTAGCCGCTTGGACAAAAGCAAGCACCCCTTCCTTCTGTAGGCCGCTTAGATATATATCAGCTCTTTTGTATCTTGAATGAATGGGGAACTGTTGATAAGCACTTCATTTTGCAGTATTATGAGTGAATGGAGAACTGTTGGATAGGCACTTTATTTTGCAGTATTATCCAACATTTTGCTTATTTTCCTCATCTCAGTTTTAGCTTCTTAGAAACAAATAGCTGATCCAAGTGCGTGCATGTGTATGCGCATACAGACATCCACAAGGGTAAAAGAGCCCTCTCACTCTTGGCACAGCTGCAGGTCCTATACACTAAGAAGCATAGCAGTTGCTCTCTCCACGCATAGAATTAGCACCATGGAAAATGAGGGTTGGAAGGGACCTCAGGAGGCCACATCTAGTCCAACCGCCTGCTCAAAGCAGGACCAGCCCCAACTAGATCATCCCAGTCAGGGCGTTGTCTAGCCGGGTCTTAAAAACCTCCAAGGATGGAGAGTCTACAACCTCTCTGGGTACCCTGTTCCAGTGCTTTACTACCCTCCTTATGGGAAAGTTTTTACTAATATCCAGCCTAAGTTTCCCTTACTGCAACTTGAGGCCATTGCTCCTTGTTCTGTCATCTGCCACCACTGAGAACAGTCCAGCTTTATCCTCTTTGTAATCACCCATCACGTAGTTGAAGGCTGCTATTAAATCCCTCCTCAGTCTTTTCTTCTCCAGACTAAATAAGCTCAGCTCCCTCAGTGTCTCCTCATAAGTCATGTGCCCCAACCGTTTTTGTTGCCCTCCACTGGACTCAAGCCAATTTGTCCGCATCCTTTCTGTAGTGGGAGTCCAAAACTGAACACAGTACTCCAGATGTGGCCTCACCAGTGCCAATAGAGGGGAAGAATCACTTCCCTCCATCTGCTGGCAGTGCTCCTACAAATGCAGTTCAGTACGCTGTTAGCCTTCTTGGCAAGAAGGGCACATTGTTGACTCATATTCAGCTTACTGTAACCCCCAGGTCCTTTTCTGCAGAGCTGCTGCTTAGCCAAGTGGTCCCCAGCCTGTACTAGCATAGGATTGTTCCATCCTAAGTGCAGGACTTTGCACTTGCCCTTACTGAATGTCATGAGATTTCTTTTGGTTTAGTCCTCCAATTTGTCTAGATCTCTCCTAGCCCTACCCTCTGGCATATCTACTCTTCCCCCCTACTCAGTGTCATCTGCAAACTTTCTACGTGTGCACTCCTATGCTATCTTCCAGGTCGTTGATGAACATTCCTGGAGTCACAGGTCACCTCCAAAAGAGGCAGGAAAGAGATCAGAAATAAAACGGTGATTCTGTGAGCAGAAAAAAGAGATTTAATTCACTGAATGCATTATCTGCTCAGGTCTATTATGATGGAAGCAGGCCTTTGTAAGACTATCTCGATCTGAAATTTCCCAAAGCTCAGAGATAGCTAGCTCTAGAGGCTGTTATTTGGCTATTCACAGAGTAAAGGACTTGGATTTTCTTGCAGTTTTAGGGATGTTTAAATCAGTGGTTTTCCAGATGATAAAGAAAGGGTATTGTCACTAAGCCTGGATTTGAATCTCAATTTCCCCTCAAAATTTCAGGGGTATTCAATTATTAGGAACAGGGAGCCAACTATGTCTAATTTCCAGTCATGAATAGAGTTAGAAACCAACTTTATGAACAGCCATTTGTATCAATATCTTCCTGAAGGTTTGAATTTTAGATACTCTTAGCTATCTGAGCATGCTGAGATGCTCAGGTAGCTAACATTTTATAACATTAAGATAGTAATGTCATTGTTAAATAAAGGTGCCTCTTTCCTTTCATTCAGCCATCAAATGGAAAGGCCAAACTGAAGAATATGTAGTCTCAAACCTCCTTCCTGATCATGACGATATAAATGCCAACCACTGAATAGATCTGATTTAAAAAAAAAAAAAAAAGGTTATTAGGACCCAGAAGGATGCAGCTGGTTTCTAGCACAATGGAAATAAGCTGTCTCGCAGCTAGGATAGCCATAGGGTCTTGATGAAAATGGAAGATCATTTCATCTCCCTTGAAAGCTACACTATCATGTCCTGCAGATGGACACAGTTACTCTAGCCACCTCTGAATTAGCGAGGAGGTTAAATAGCTCTCTCTCTTCAAAAAGAGCTTCCTTCAAACTACAGTTTTATTTGGAAAGGAACAAAAGCTTTTATCAGCCTGATATTCCTGCTCTGAGGAGTCTGCACCTCATTTTAATGCATGTAGCTCTGCAACAGATTCTTTCACACTTGTAGCTGAATGCTTCTGGAGAAATAATCACAGAAATTTGCCTTGTTTAATATGCTAACTGTAGTCTGGGGCAAACCAGGCATAGAATATACCCTCACATTTTCCACCCCCACCCTCTTGTGCATGCATGTGTGTCCACACACACATGTGCACACGCACATCAAGAAGTTAATGGGCATGAGAATGGGATGAAAAGACTGATATATGTGTGTGAATAGAGGGGACTCAGGGGACGGGGTGTTTATGGGGAACTACAGTTACACATCTGAAGCTTATACAGTACCGTATGCTGTCTGGATGTCTTCAGAGGCTCTCTGAGAACAGTCTTCCTTTATATATATGTATGTGTGTATATGTGTGTGTGAGAAACAGTCTTGTGATTTCAGGTAACAACAAGGCAGCATGTGGGTTCAAATGAGCTCTACCCCTTAGACTTGCACTCAAAGCTGTGTCTAGGACCTGCCTTGAAGCCAATGACAATCTTTCCTGCCACTATTGTGCTGTATAACCTCAGGAAAGTCACTTTGGCCTTGCTGGTAGGTGAAAAATGACGGGGAAGGCTATTGGGAACTGTATATCAATGCAGGTGCCAGACAAAATGGCCATTCTTGTGTTCCTTGACTGATCCTCTTCTGTGATGCTCCTGGGGCTATCCTCTCCAGTGGGGTTGGGCAAAGCCCTGGAAGAAATGGGGCAATCGTCCCACAGTAGGCAGTAAAATGGAAAAGAAGATGCAGAGGCCACAGTCCCCTCTGGTGCTCTTGGAGCCATTGAACCTACTTGCATCTCTCTGTTGCTTCATCTAACCTGATGTAATGCCCCAGTAAAAAAAATGTTACCCTCTGGTTTTCATTTTTCAATCGTTCCCTGTCGGGCAGGAAGCTCGATCTTGTCATTTGGGATCAGATGGAAGGTACTATGGAAGTCTCTGGCATTATTATTCCTGCTAGGTTTTTGCTGTCTGTCTGCATGTCTCCTAGTATCTCACAGGGCTTAAGGCCATATGGCCTGCCTGACTGGAATTTTTCCCCTTGTAATGAAATCAGTGCACTCCGTGATTAGATAGAGAACTTCTGCGTGCAGCAGGCTCTTCAGAACCTATTCAGTTGATTGATTAGACACTGATATTTCCTTTGTCTTCCCGTTCCATACCCGTGACTGTATCTTTCTCTTCACTTGGAACTATGCCTGGCATAGGCACAGATACTCTAGGCCTGTGTCAGGGTCCCGTCAGAGGGTGGGCTGGCTCTGTAAAGGATTTTCAGGATTATGAAAGAAAATCTGGCGCACGAACTCGTGGGTCTGGTGTTGAAGCTGTTTAATAAATCTCACGAGTAAGGGGTTGTACCGCTTAGCTGAACAGTAGCAAATATAGAACTTATATGTAAGAAGAGGGGGGCGGCGGGGAAGTGATCCAGGCAACTACATGCCTGTTGGTCTGATCCACAAGGTATATTAGACTTTAGAACAATTTTGGAAAGAAAGAAGCATGAAAGTCTTGAAGGTAAATGGAAAATGAAATGAAATGCAAAATGGGAAACCAGCAATGGATGGTGACAGACTATCCTGACTTTCTTTCTTACCTAAGATAGCTGACTTTCTAGAGAAAGGGACCGAGACATCTAACCTTTACTTCAATAAAGCAGTTAATACACTGTCACTAAGGAAATTATTAGTTCAGTTGAAGAAAATGAGGATTTGTACAAGAATTGCAGAGTAGTAAGAAACTGGCTAAAAGAGAGACAGCAACAGTTTGCACTGAAATGGAAACTACTGGGTTGGAAGGAAGTTATTAGTAGACTTCCTCAGTCTTGGAACTGATCTTATTTAATATTCTCATTAATAACTGTGGCACAAAGTGGGAACATGCTAAATTTCCTGCAAGGTTAGGAAGCCTCACCGTTACAGAAGAGGATCGGGGTATCATAACAGAAAAAATGGATGGTCTCAAGGACTAGAGAAAGAGAGATCTCCAGATACTTAAGTACCTATCCAAAGAGCTTTGAGATCCCTGGATAGAGAATACTATCTCAGAGTGATGTATAAATACTGACAATTGATCTTGTGTATTAATCTCAGTCATGGAGTAGCAATATTATATCTATATATATTTGGATGCAGTTGGTTTCAAGCCTTCCCAATAGGACTCTAACAAAGATGACTAAATTGATGGTGGCCTTGGTAATCTTGATCTGAATGTCGAGAAAGGAGGAGCAGCTGTGGACCCCAGGTCTCTGATTTCTGCAACCATGCTTTCCTGTTGATCTCTCTTACTGCAGTCTGTCCAGGTGATCTGTTGTCCTAGATACTGTATACTCAAGGGCGGATCCAGGATTTTAAAAGGAGAGGTGCAGCAGATGAGACCAGTGCTCCAGCTCAGCCATGGAGGGGATGGGGATGAAATACAGCTCGAGCCCCCAGGCATGTTGGGCATGCTGGTGGTGGGGAGGGGGAAAGCAGGGAGCAGGTGCAGGAAGGGGGGGACCTTCTACCAAAACCTCTGTCCTCAGAGCCTGGTACCCACACAGCTGCTCCCCACAGGGAGAAACCTGGGGGACCAGGCATGAAGCAGGGACCCACCCTCTGCTACTGCTATTGCCTTCCCTAGCCGAGCCACTCACTGCAGCTGGAGCCCCTGAGCCAATGGGGGAAACCTGGAGAGGGCAAGCAGGGAACAGGCACAGGAAAGGGGGACTACGTGCAACTATTGCTGTCCCTGCCAAGCCCAGCACCCCATGCAGCTACTCCCTGCAGCTGTCAGCTTCAGCAGGGCAGGAGTGGCTCCCAGCAGGGGACAGTGGCAGTGGTGGGAAGGTCCCCCTTGTCCCTGATTGTGGGGGATCCAGCTATGGGGAGTGGCTGTGCAGAATGCTGGACTCATCTGGGAATGGTGGCAGTGAGCAGGTTCCTGCTTCTCTGCTCATCTGGGGGCTCCAGCTGTAGGCTGTGGCTGTATGGGGTATGGGGCTTGGCTGGGAAAGTCAGTGGCAGCGGGCAGATCCCCATTTCCTTACTTGCTCTTTGCCCAACCTGTCCTAGGGGGTGGAGAACTCAAGGTGCTAGGCAGTGGAAGGGAGGTGCACCACACCCCTCCTTTCTCCTCCTCCCACCTCTTTCAAGATTCACCCCTGTGTATACCATATATCTTATTTTATGTTGCCAAGTCCTTGGGGATGAGAGTACAGTCCAGACCATGACTACATGGGGCCAGACTTCACACTGCTTGAGTCCCAGCTTTTTCTGCTTTGTTTTACCAGGAATCACAGCCTATCTAGAATGGTACAAGGCACACAGACATATCTAATGGCAGAATATCGAGCTGAAAGAAAACATATAATTTTTACAATGAATGAGTGGTACAAGTAATTTCTACTTCAGGAAGAAATTACTTACATAGGGGACAGTGTAGGATCCTGAGGGCCTGGGATGAGAAAACATATCAGCAAGACACCAAGATATCTTTCAGGATACTATGCTGCTTTATGCATGTGGTAGCTCTTTTTTCTCTCCTATAAGAAAAAGATTTATCTTGTCATTCATAAGCATAGAAAATTATGCTGGTGAGAATATGAGTACATCCAACACCAGACAGCTTCAGGGACAATTTCAGAAGAGGAACACTAACCTTTGTCTTATTCCTAGTGACATACCCAGAAATGTGTAATGGTAAATGAAAAGAGACAGCATGTTTTATTACTCAGCTGAATGGGCAGTTGAATTTATTTAAATTTAAAGGAACACTTAAAATGATGTGGTTATAGTTTCATTTCCAAATTGGAACATTTCCACATATAGTATGGAAGAGAGTTACAGGCTGACTCAGGAGAAAGGATCAATGCCATCTTTCACTTCTAGATTTCCAAAGCGAATCCAGTTCAAGAAGCTCCTGCACCTCCTCCTCCTCCAGGCCTCACCTGGAGTACTCTGGTTTTGGGTACTACATAGCAAGAAAGACATGGACAAATTGGAAGGAGTCTAGCAGGAAGCAATAGAAATGATTAGAGGGTTAGACATAGAGGGCTGGGAGTATTTAGCCTGGAGAAGAGAAGTCTGAGGGGGATCTGATAATAGCCTTCAAATACAAAAAAGGTTTGTTATAAAGAGAAGGGTGATCTACTCTTCTCTCTCCCTACAGGAGACAGGGTAAGAAGCAATAGGTCCAATTAAGGCAAGAGAGATGTAGACTGGCTATTAGGAGGGAATGTTCCAGGATCTGTTCCAACTCTAGGCCTTGTTAGCAAGGGGCTGTTCTTGCAACTTTGCCCCCTCTGCTGCTGGGGTAACCTCGAGGACTGTTCTCCCTTCTTACTGTCCTCGTTCAAGATCCTATCATTCAGAACTCCAGACTCTGGAGCTGGGGCAGTAGCAAGCACGCAGCCAAACTCCTTGTAGTGGGGGTAGGTGGCTAGGGACTTGTATGGTCACCATCCTTTACTTTATGGTAGGTGCTCTCTAGGTTTTTAAATGTGCTCCTTGCATTGACCAAGTAAGCCCATATCCTGAAGCATGCTGGACATAGAGCTTGAACTGGAAAGGACTGGGCTGGAGTGGCTATGGTAGGGGTGAGAGCATGGGTGTTGATGGGTTGCTGTACTTCCATACAAAATCTAGGGGGTGCAAAGGCTGCTTAACACCATTACTTTTCTATGCTTCCTTGTGCCTTCTGGTCAGTCTTCCTGAGGAAGGATGGATGCGGGTATATTTGGGTATACCCATATTGAGTATATCCAGTATATGGGAAAATTGATCTTAGTATGTAACTGATTGTTACAAATGGCCTCTATGCCAGAGGACTGATGGGTTGCCAACATAACACCCATCTTCCAAAAGGGCTACAGAGGTGACCTCGGGGAACTACACATCAGTAGGTCTCACTGGCAAGTTGGTAGACTCTAATAAAGAATAAAATCAGTAGTATCTAAGCCAATGTTGATGAATGCCAATGAGGGTATGACAGGGGATAGATCACACTAGGTCAGTGATTCTTAACCAGGATGCCATGACAGCTTGTGGTGCCTTCAGATCCTTTTAAGGGTGCCACAGGGCACTACTTAATATAGCACGATTAAGTTTGCTAACACCTACGCATGATTTACAAGATAAGCCCAGACATTTCAAATAGGAATTCATGCTGCCAGAAACAATCTGGAACCTGTTGTGGTTTTTCTGAGTTCTTTGCAACAAAGGAATTGTTCTATTCCTTTGGATAGATATCTGGCTGGGGTATTATGAACCCAGCACTCTTTACTGCCCAGGGCAGGGGGCCAGGCGTGAGGGTCTGTTAAGGTCCCTTCTACCAGACTTGATGATCTGTTCAGGTCCCTTCTGACCCTAGAAACTATGAAACTATTATTTTTCTGTAGTCAAAAAAGAGTGAAAGCTAGAAGCTGGCATTTTACAAGAGGTGCCTTGAGTCTAAGGAGGGGAGCCTTGAGTGTAATAAGCTTGAGAAGCAGGTCTCTAGATATACCCTGCTCTCATATGCTTTCTCTCTAGAGTATCCATTTTTGCCACTGTTGGAAGTTACTGGGCTAGATGGGTCATTGGTCTGTCCCGGTACAACTCTTATGTACTTATGAGAGCAGTACAGAATCTATACTGCCATCAGTCTGGGGTCTTTCAATAGCAATAGATTCAGCTTCAAAAAAAGAAAAAGGATTAAGAGTGCCAAAGATATATAAACAAATAGGAATCAACAGCTTTGTGAAATTAAAATTCTTCTGTTTCATCATCATCTCTACCCCTTAGCCCGTTGGTATTTTTATGAAGCAGGAACCAAACTCCTGGACAACCTCAAATTTCAGTGATTCATTTGTGTTTCTCATCCCTTTCAGGAACTGTGTGGCGACAAGGTATTGAATGACACAGCGCACTCTCTCCCTCAGCTGGTTTGCAGAGATAAAGTTTTTTTTTCCGCTGAGTAAAATTACATCCCTGATTTCAAACCCTACATCACAAAAGAATGAATATGAAGCTGTTTTTAGCCATATTTATGGAACTCTATCTGCTAGGTTCAAGCACTAAATATTTGGCAGGGAATTTCTCTCCCCTTTCTCCCTTATATTAAATGATGGCCCCATCCTTGCTATGGTTGCTATACTGTGAGCTGTGGTTTTCAAAGCCAGCAGTTCAAAGAGGATGCTGCGCAGTTTGAGGAAGCACACAATATGGTGAACTTTTTGCAGTCTTTAAGTTTGTGTGTCTTCCTAAATGATCTGTTCTACTGCAAGTTATTGAGCTTGACCTGAGAATTATCAGGTAAAATTCTCTGATTAATGCTAAGCAGGAGGTGAGACCAGATGATCTTATTGTCCTTTTTGGCCTAAAAATGGATGAACTGTACCAATGTTGAACTAGCTGAGCAGCAAGCCTGAATATGTCCAATACATCCCAAATGGTTTTCTTTAACCACCTTCCACTAAGTGAAGAGAAACCCTCTGGTCTAGCGACAGAAAACATTAGATTGTTTCTAAGGAATAGTAATTGCATTGAATTTGCAGATGCTTTGGAACCGGGGCTGTTTGTTAAAATGGACAGAATTTTCAAAAGTACTTAGTGCACCCACATTTGGGACTAGTTTTTACACAGGCCTCAAGTCTCTTGTAGGTAGCTGATTAAACAGTTGGATTTTCAAATGAACTCACCATACGGAGTGCTGGACTTCTTTTGGAGTCTGAATGACAGCTGAGCCTTGCCAGTCTGCCCATGAGATTTTTGGAAATGTTATTTCTCTGATTATGTCTCTACCATGTTCCTGAAACTCTAGAGACTTGTGCTGATAAGTTCGCCCCACCTACCCACCCACACGCTCCCCCTCTGCAGGTGCTAATTCTGGAAATGAGGCAATGAAGCTGTCCCAGGGATATTCCCCTCCTACCTCTCATTGGTCACTACCACAGCAAAGATAGATATCTCCAGCTGCCTCATTTCCTGATCTGGTGGGCCTGGGGTAGGAATGAGTGGCAGGGCATGCTTCTTGGCAGCTGTCTCGCAAGTACTGTAAATGTGGCATAGACGCATTCTGTGGGCTTCAAAGAGGAAACAGCTCAGCATCTGCAACTGTACTTTTTGAATGCAGACTCTCAAGACAAGGCCAGACCGAGGCCCCTTTTCTACAGCTTGCCCCTTTGTGATTTAGTTGCCATTACAAAAAAGTGGGAAATAAAATTTGATGGATACTAACTGTTCCAACTCCTAGACCATTCTTCTCTTCCACTGAATGCTTTGAGAGCTAAATCTGTTCAGATAGTTTGTTTCACCAGGTGATACTTATAAATATGCCTCTACTATGTTTAAGCAAGAGGCAAGGGTTTCTTAGGATGATATCTTCCTTTGGACCACCTGCATTGTTGGGATAGAGTTAGATGAGTTTTCAAGTGCAAGACATTCTTTGTCAGATCTGAATATCTGCCATATTTTACATACTGTACAATTTTTTTTTATGCCTTCCAGGGATTTTTTTCCCAGTTCCACTGCTTCAGGTTCACCAGTGTGTATGTATACTGATTGCACTGGACCTATCAACTCCTTAGGTATCGGGTACTGTGGCTGAGGGGGGGGATCCCTGACTGACAGTAAAATTTTTTGCATTGTACCACAGTCTAATTAGTTTCCTGTGCTCAAAAATGAGTGAAAGCTAGAAGCTGGCATTTTACAACAGGTGCCTTGAGTTTAAGGATGGGATATTTTCCTATTAATTTAGGAATCTGCTCTGGCACATCTGGACAGTGAGTTACTTGTATAGCTTCTTATCCTTTCTCTGCCTCTTTGCCATTGCCCTAGGTATATAGCTTCCTTTCTGATCTGCCTACAACTGCATATTGGCCCAATCTACAATGAATTTTATTTGTACTGGTACTGGCTGGCATTCCCAGGATTTCTGCCTGTGCCTGAACTACCATATCATACTTTTCTATCCAGCCACCAATTTACAGTGGCTGTGATTTTTTTGCAGTGAAAATATGTTGTTAATGACCAGTTACTTCTTGTCTATATCCTTGCTTAATTCTCTCCTTTAAATGTGCTGTCATTGTGATTGCAGCCCCACTCACTAGTGACAAGTTAACTTCCACTTCTGCTAAGGTAGTAACAATGAGCTGTCCCCAGCTGGTTTTTAAAGGGGCACTACTAGAAACAGCAGGGGTTGAGCAGTGGCAGGGCCTCCCTATCGGGCACTATTAGAATGCATACCAGGTGAAACCAAGCTTGTCCAGTGGGGAAGTTTTTGATGATGCTTATTTCTAAAATATTCAATTATAGATTTCATAGATTTCTAGGGTCGGAATTATTTTAATCACTGGCCGTGATCCTGAACCAGCACAAAAACATTCACCCTTTTTTTACCTGTGGGCAGTTTCCCTGTCCATCAGCACAGGGCCTCCTATCTGTGCTATCATTTTCTGCAGTTTTTGCACTCTTTTCAGTTGTCTGTCTTCTCTTTCATTTGATTAAGTGGAATCCAATTTCTTTGTCTTGCAGCCTGGACACTTCCTTTTTGGCTAGCCCCAGGCTCTCAACTAAAACCACACTCATGTCCTATCCATTTCTCTTTGGGTCCAGACTTGACAGTCTAGCCTCTTGCACTGATAGGGGCTTTTTATTCTGCATCCACTGCTTATTAACTCTAAGCATCATATCATTGATGTCATTGGGATCAGGGGTAAACTATAGCATATATTTAGCTTATCTACAGTCTCTGCATTCAAGGGGCATAGACTGCAGAAAGACCCCCTACTGCATGTTCTGTGCTTGGGCTGTTCAACGGTTCCACCATCTGAATATCCTGTGGGCAATTCTCTTAGCCCCAAGTCTTATAGCATTTTCATGTCAGCTAATTCAGCTCCTCTAGAGATCAAACCCAGAACAACTGCTTGCAAAGTGCAGCAGCTACAGCTGTATTTCCTCCCTGCAAAGCTCTGGGAGCATGAGGCCAGCTTGCAGAGCAACACCATCCTCCAATTCTCATGAGAGAGATTATGCATTTTGGTGCTATCAGCTCCTCTCGAAACCTACTCTGTGGATTTGCTTTCTCAGTACTCACTCACCGAGTACAAAACTCAAATGAACTACTGTTCCTGTATCCATTCATAGCATCTGACAAAACAGATTGTTGTCTATGAAAACTCATGCCTCTGACAGTTTCTTTCTAAGGTGCCACCATACTTTACCTTCTTCAATAAACTTACTGAAATCATCATGTCCCTTCTCCTGTTAGGGGTTGGTATCAAGTGTTTCAGAGAGAGAAACTTCATATCAGGCAGCCCTGGGATAATTTGGCCCCAGAAAAAGCTTCCTTCTGCTCCCACTTAGTCAGAAGTTGCCTCATACACTGAAGCAGGAAGGCATGTAACACTTCAAAAACTTAGATAGTTTAGTCCTTGTTACTGAGGTGCTAGAGTTTCTGATTTTTTCCATTGAAATTGTAGCCTTAATGGTATTTATCTTGGTGACATTTCAGATAAACGTTCACATCATTCCTGTTGTGTACAGGGCATTATTTTTTGCAGTCATTCTTGCACAGTTTTGTAAGGAAGCCCCTAGTAACTGCTCAAATGCTATGTGTCATCCCCAGATATCTAAACTGTGTCATCTAAAATGATAAGTGCTGATCCTTTTCACTTAGTGGGGGCTGGGAGGGTGAAAAAGCAAGAAATAAGGTCAGTTTATTTTCTCAGTAAAGGGAATATGTGCTCATTTGTATGAGGAAGATGACATTTGTAGTCTTTAAATCAATAATTTATACTCAGTGGCATTTACAGGGCCAGATTTACACTGTGCAAATCATAGTCACTCCATTGATTAACAACAATATAATGAGATTGGAGCCTAGTTCTTATAATGAGCCACGTTTCTGAAGGAGCACGGGTCAAGATTTTCAAGTACACAGCACCTATGTATGAGATTAGGTTTTCAAGAGCTCAGCTCTCATGTGAGCACCAGAGTAAAGGCCACAGTGAGAACTTGTGCATCACTCAGACACTTCCACTGTTACACACACGATTGGATTTTCAAAAATGTTGAGCACCCAGCTAGCACCCAACGTGCTAGAAATCAGCTGAAAATCTGGTCACTTATGCTATCTACTTGCAAGATGAAATCCGGGGAAAATCCATCCCTCTTTCTGAGCAAGGAGCTCTTGTAAATCTTTTGACCCTTGAAATCCTTAGAGGGCATGAACAACGCCCTTTAAAATAATTAATTTACCAAGCCTCACAACACCTTATGAGATAGATAAGTGTTACTTGCTGAATTGTGCATACTGGGAAACTGCTAGGGAGACGCACTAAGGTAAAAAATTTGAGTGCCCAAATCCAGGCATCTATCCATATTAGGGATTTGTGTTCACCTCTAATATGTAGGATCTGAACAATTCATAATCTTTTAAACATTCATCCTTATAACACCTTTGTGAGCTAGGGAGCACTATTAGTCCCATTTTATAGATAGGGAACTAAGGCACAGAGAAACAAAGGGCCCAGTCCAGTCTGAATGTCAGAGATGCCTACATATTGGCCTTGTGGCTCTTAAAACCTAGGCACCTTGGCCTGGACAAGTGATTCAATTTGAGTTGTTTGGGGCACTTAAGAGCCCTCAAAAGTAATGAGGGGTGGGGGGCAGTCATAGGGAAAAGCCCATGAATCTAGGCAGTACTGGCATTTTTATTTGAAAGCAATTGTGACTGGATTGGGATTCACTGATTTCTTGTCCAAAGAGACATCATTTATACCCCAGTATTTTTTAGTTTGAAAAAGATATTTGAGATACTGCACTGATTTATACCCTATGTTAGCACAGGCCTTAGCAGTAGTGTCCATGTGGCGTTCCATTAAAATCAATCCAGGTAGGCACAGGGGTCAGCTGCCCTGTCTCGCACTGAAAGATCAGGATACCAATGAAGTCAGCGGGGATACATGGGGTGTCCCTCAGTGCATTTGCCAGTGAAAGTACCACAAAGCAAACCAGTAAAAATGAAGGCCAACATATGGATGTGGGGACCTCCCTCGAGTACTTGTGTCCTACATATCCACACAACAGCAGGAGGACATCATGTGACAACCTACAAACCTGCTCTCATTCTGTATGCCTCATGGCAAATCACTGAAATGTCAAAAAAAAATCACCTACAGTTTCTGCTGTCGAAAACAAGCAGGGCTTGATTCTTAGCAGGTGTAAATCAGCTTATTTTTGTGGAAATCAATAGAGCTATGTCAATTTACACTAGCTGAGGGATAGGGTTTGTCGAATGTTGAATATAGCTGGACTGGTAAAAACAGCCAGCCCTGATTAAATGCGACCAACAAAGACATATCTGGAATCTGGAAATGTCATTACCAGAGAAAGACATTAACTTCTGGTCAAAGATGCCATTGACATTTACCAAATTCTTGGAGGAATAAGACAGGCCAGGTTCTTTGGGTAGATGTGAAATCTTTTATTAGACCAATTGAGTAATTGGAAAAAGCATGTTGAGATAGGGTCACAGAACTCCTCATCTCTCCCTCTCCCTCTTTCTGTCTCTGTTTTACATAGATGCATGAGCAAACACATTATTTGATAGCTCAGATCTAATAGCTCCAAGTTTTGTAGCAAAGGCTTCTAATTTTCCTAAAGTTAAGGACTGTTTCTCAAAATAAGTTGAGCAGTGTTTTCAATCTATAGTTCTATGTGTAAGAGTGTTTTTCCTAGGGTTCAGGGATGTATTTGGTAGGCATGTTGGCCACGGCTACCAAATACATCCCTGAAACATGGAAGATGCTGAATTTTAGCTGATTTTTGTAATGGAACTTCATTGCTGAACAACGAGAAAGACGCATTTCTTTTTGTCCTCGGGTGACATTTTGTCTATGTTCTCTGGCAAGCATTGCAGGAAGGAATACAAAAAAAAATGTTTTTGACAGCGAAAAACAAAATACTGTGAAGGATGGTGTTGCATTTAAGACCCTGGTCTCAGATTTAGGCCTGGGTTCAATTTTCTGCCCTGATATAACATGACCTTAGGCAAGTCTCTTCCTGTACCACTGTTCCCTACTTGTAAAGTGGGCTTAATCCTTTGCTCTTCCTAATGCTTTTTCTATTTAGAATATAAGCCTTTGGGACAAGGATTGCCTCTCGCTACTTGTGTGTACAGCACTTTGCACAATGGGGACTTGATTGCAGTCATGACCTCTAAATACTTCCGTATTAAAACTAATTGCAAAAACCATCCTCAGAAATGGGACTAGCTGTTGATTAGTTGTTAATAATGAGAAGAGATGGGGCAATTATATATCTGTGAAACCTTCCTACAGCCAGCTCTGTAGAACTGGGTTTTGAGTGTCAGGAGAGAGACTAAAAAAAGACAATTGCAGAAAATAGCGGGAATCCCTAACACAGGCATTTTATTTCCATTTTATCCCCTCAAGAAAGGCTGAGAGAGGGGAACTGCAGTGCTCAGAGAATGGGTAATTGGATATGGAGCCTTTCCCTGTTGTGTTATTGCAGATCAATCTAGCTCAGCCTGGTAAATGACTGCAAGACATTACTCTCCCATAGTTGTTTGGTGGTTTATGTGGACTGAGCTGATGGCCTCAGTTAGTTCTTTTAACATTTAAGTATCCACAGCAAAACTCTTAGTCTCCAGAGGACTGCCAGGGATTCAACAAGACATTGATACTGAACTCCTCCTCTGACTGCTGGAGACAAGAGTCCCAACATGCCAGCGCTGAGACATGACACTGAGTCAGCGTGAAGAAGCTGCCACTGTTTGCGCTGTATCTATTCATTGAACAAACAAAGGCCTCCAGGACTGTCGGTCTCCTACCTTTCACCAGCAGTAAATTTGCTTTGATAGGTTTTGTTTTGAAAAATGGCCAAAGTGCCGAAGCCAAACTAGGCTGTCTAGCCCATCCAACCATCCGTATGCTGTGCAGGCAGCACTTAAAGGGCAGCAGTCTGAGCCTGAAATTATGTTTTGGTGCCTCCGCAAAAGGGGCAGGAGGAAGTGGCTGTTTTCACAGAAGCAGGTCTCCCCAGCAGGTACTCCAATTAAAATCATCTCTGATGTGTGATATTATAGTGAGAGGTTTGTCCAGAGACAAAAGGAAGTAAAGCCTCCTGATCTGGAACTGGAAAAACTGTCTCATATTATCTGTCCTATGTAGCCAGCTAGGCTCTATCAATAGGGCTCTCTTTTTATCTTGGCACAAGTTCCTACTATGATTTCCCAAAATACCTCATATTAGTCATGTTCATTTCTTCGGTTATTTTTCAACTCGACGGGTTTCTTTTCTTTTCAAGTCTAAAAACCTATAATTTAAGCATTAATTTTTTAATCAACTCAGCTTGGATAATGCAACAAAATAAAGTCGTATGCAAGATCAGAGGCATAACAATCAGGTTCTGCTCCTTGGCTGCCAGAAGTGGCATGGGTAACAGGAATAGCCTGGCCAGTGGTTGCCCCCTCTAAGTGGGCACCTGGAGTTGGTACCCCAGCCCCCCCATCACAGTACTGTAGTGTGAGGGACATCAAATAAAATCATTTTTATTTTAGTACCATCAAAGAGCCTCAAAAGGGCATCCAAGGCCTCACTGTGCTCAGGACTGCACAGACTAATAGTGAGAAACCAACGCTACTCTAGAGAGTTTACATCCCCCAAATCACAGAAGCTTGGCTGTGCAGCTCAAGCTGTGGTAGTTCATGCTTGTCATGCTCTAGAGGTCCCTGTTTCCCACACTGGTGTGTCAGCCAAACTGCCAAATCTAATATAGTTCTCAGGATGATGGGGCTCCAACCCTGCCTGGGTGCTACTGCCATGCAAACAATAAATTAGAGCAATGAAAATGGAGTTCTTCTGCTTCTGATCCAATAAGAGAAACAAATAATGCCACATAGAATAAATAGCAATGCCTATCAGGGAATGCCCATAACAACCTATTTGGGCAACACACCATAGAGCAAGATCTTTTAACTCAAACTAGTCATGAGACGATTGCAAATGATGAAAGCATTCGTGAGAAGCACAGCCATGGGGACACACAGAAAGAGAAGAAAATCTAAATAAAAAAAGGGCTAAAGCTGCTAGATACCGTAAAATGGAAACTAAACATTTTGTGAATGCCACGCGGGTGTTTGCGTTATCCTCAACATTGCTATTTATATTATAGCAGCACCTAAGCACTCCTATAGTCTAAGCACTGAACAAGCATGTTGGAAGAGATGGTCCTTGTTCAGATAGTTCCCAGTCCAGTACAATAATACTTTCTTTGTCTGGTTTGTCTGAGGGGTAGTGAGGTTAAAAGCAAGGATCCACGAAGGTATTTAGGTGCCTGAGTCCCACTGATTTCAGGGGCACCTATGTATTTTGGGGATCTGGGCTACAGGGACAAGTAATTTATTTTAGACCATGAATCCAGTCCTTTTGAGCCTGCCTCAGTGCTGCAACCAAAAAAACACCCTTAATCTTTCTTTCCTCCAGTGTCATCCCCTCCATTACAAAATATCTTCTAGGACTACAGGTTAAATATCAGCTGTTGCATCCCACAGAGGGATTCAGTGTGACTAACAAAAGCACTATACACGTGGAAATAATAAGGGCACATAGTGTGTCAGTGCTGAAATCCCTAGGGAGAGACACTGGGTCAGCTTCCAACTAAATTATTCTGGCATTTGGCATGAGCCACTAAAAGGATGCCAAATCCTGCTTCCCTTTGCTCTGTATAGCTAGCTCTGCCTTTGCTTTCCTCCTGGGAAAATCAAAATAATGATGACCAATATTTGCTATTCCTTCTACCACCAGTTGATTATATGTTCACCCTCATCCTCACTGGGGAAAAAGGATAGTCTAGTTTAGTAGATGGGGCACTGAACTGAGACTCAACAGACCTGGATTCAGTTCCTAGCTCAGTCATTAATTTTCTGTGAGATTTTCTCAGGTCACTTAGGCCTAAGTCCTATTTCCCATACCAAATGTAAGTAGCACTCAGGTAGTTGCATAATGGCATTTTTTGACACTTACACACTATTTGGATAGTGAAATGGAGGAGTCTTCCTCTGACCTTTCAGGCCAATGGATCTTGCCTAGGGAATAGTAGAGACACAGCTGCTAGGGCCTGCACCCACAGGCAGCTTGAACCTACATCTCAGTAAAGTGCTTTAACCACTATACCACAGGGCAACCCTTACCTGACACATGCTGTAGCCATACTCCTGAAGCTGGCCCACTGCATCTTACATTTAATATTTCCTGGATAAATGGCATGGTGGGAGAGGCAGGCTAGAACTCGGGGTATCCTGCTTTCCATTACAGCAGCTGTCTTACAGAGCCATACTCCTCCTGTTTTGCTCTCCTTCACCTGATCCTATATATCTTCCCCCTTGGCTGCTTAGCACCTGTCACCCTTTTCCCTAGGTAAGTGCCTCACCCCTCGGGCTAATAGGTGAGTGGGTCCTCCTCCTCCAGCAATTCACAACCAGTAGACATGCTTTTTTGTGCATCTACATTTCTGAGACTTACCAAGTGTTATGTACATGCCCGTATAATTCTACTTGCACAGGGCACCTGTGCAGCCTGCTGAGTAAACTTCATAGGGAAACAGAGAGAGTGGCTACTATGTGTGGAATCAAAACTGTGAATAAGTGCTAACTGCATTCATGTAGTCACCTGTCCCGTTCCAGTTTTGGGTGCCACACTTCAATAAGGATGTGGAAAAACTTGAGAGGGTCCGGAGAAGAACCACCCATCTGATCAGGGACTTGCTAGAAGCCATATGAGGAGAGGCTGAGGAACCTGGGCCTTTTTAGCCTAAAGAAGAGAAGGTTGAGAGGGGACTTGATAGCAGCTTACTGGTATATCAGAGGAGTGCATCAGGAGCTCAGTGAACAATTGTTCGCTAGGGCACCCCTGGGGAAGACCAGGACCAGTGGATACAAACTCCTGGAAGGCCACTTCAGGCTCAATCCCAGGAAAAACTCCTTCACAGTCAGGGTGACCAGACTGTGGAATAAACTCCCTCCAGAGGCGGTGCAGTCACTTACCCTGGAGGTTTTCAAGAGGAGACTGGACAGTCACCTCGGTGGGGTCACCTAACCCCAGTTGTCTTTCTGCCTGGTGCAGGGGGGCTGGACTTGATGATTTGCAAGGTCCCTTCCAGCCACGTACAATCTATGAGTAGCCTCCATTTAAGCACATGAAAGGAAAGTAAGATTTAGCCCTTAATCTGTACAATGCCTCAGTGTGTCATGTATAAAATGGGGATGATCCTTCTTTACTTCGTTTTGGGGGCTCCGAGGATAAAATCCCTTTAGGACAACACAGTGCTCAGATGCTACAGTGATGAGTGCCATTTAAACATTTAGATAGATCCTGAGAGAACCCATCTGAGCATACTGGAGGATGAAAGTGGTGGTGCCATCATCTCGTTTTACTGCCCCAAACAAAACCCAGGGTCTATTGAACTCTGGGGAGCTCAGATTTGGATTTGAAATCTGTCCATCCAGCCAGTCTGTATCCATAGCGCTGTGATATCTGAATGCCTGTTACCTACAGAAACACTGCAGTCCATACATCTTCCATTAGTTCTTCTAACCCCCACTGCCCACTCCCTTGATTTGCCCTTCCTTTTATGCTCTTTCTGGGCTGCCTATGACCCAGTTATTTAAACCTGAAGATGCACTGTTCAAACAAAGGCTTCTTGCTGCCGTAACAACCCACCTGACCAGAGAGAGCTGGATAAAGTACCTGTTAGAGGTTGTCATGTACAATCTGGCATTTGGTAAGCAAAGGGAACCTGTCCATTGACATTTGGTTTAGGCCTCAGGTGTATAACATCTAGAGTTGCCCAAGCAGGCTTGATAATGATCTGACATCCCGTTAGAGCTTAACTCATCCCCCTTGTGCATTAAGATATAGTATTTAATTTCACAACCACATACTGTTTTTTCCCACAGGACCTGTTTCATTCTGTACACATGGTAGATACAGATGGAGGGCAGATGAAAAACGTGCAGGAAACTGCCGTAAATGTAGCATTTCTTAACTTTCTGGTGCTTGACCTTGCAGCTTCGATAACTTTATCTTACCACTATTATTTTGCTATGTAATAGTGGTTTCTACTAGTTATTTGTCTAAGTTGCACAATTCTCACAAGATATCATGCAATAACCCCTATGGTTTTGTAATATGCTTGGGGGATCTCCACAGGAAATGCTAGACCTTCTGATAGTGACTTGCAGTAATGAATAAATATCCATCCATCAAAGATAGCAAGGATGTGACTTGATATACCCTATACAACCAGCCCATGTTCCATACTCTTACTTGGCTGTTTGGTTGTGGCTAGCAGTGGGGCACAAAATAATTATGTATCACAATATTATAAAGATAATTATTAACATAATCAGAGAGGAAGGATGGGTTTGCCCACTGACACATGGGAGATGAACGTTTTATTCAGGCTGTTATGAGACATTTTGCATGACATTGGACTAGGGTGAAACCCTGCCCCAGTTGAGTAACTGAGAACGTTTCCATTAATTTCAACAGAACCAAAGTTTCACCCTTAACTTCTTCGTTTCCCAGCTGCCACTCCATAAAATGGGGACAGCAGTACTTCCTTCCTATCTGATCCATTTATTTTGGAAACCCTTAGCACAGGCTGTTTTTACTGTGTATTTTTACAGAACCTAACACAATGAGACGATCATGTTTATTGGGACCTCTAAGCATTACTATGACAAAAGTAATATTTTGCAGCCTTATACAGGTTTCCCTCACTTTATGCTGTACATGCATTCCTGGAAAACGGCGCATAACTTGGATTCACATAAATGGACCCCGCTTTACAATGTAACAAATAGGAATACATTCCAAGACCTCAATTGTACTGACCTCCAGACCCATTTCTACCACTTTTACAAGATAATTTTAGTACTCGCCAACTGCAGACAGTACACACAAGCATAGGGCACTATCATAATGGGGATGGCATAATGGGGATGGCACCGCACAAAGCAGCTGACTGCAGGCTTCCACCACACCAATTGCGTAAGAGTGAATTTACCTTGCATATAATGAATTTTTGGTATAAAAAGGGTCATCGCATAAGAGCAAATTCACACATACAGAACCTGCTTAAAGCAAGGGAAACCTGTAGTGCATTTCATTCAAGGCTGCCAAAGGATAAGCATATGTGCATAATTTAATGTCACATATCTCCTGTTGAAATGGGTGCTGTATTATTAGCTCCCTTCTGTGGATAAAGAAACTAGGGCACAACAAGATGAAAGGACCTGACCTTATACAAATATGAGGCAGGATTGGGAATAGACCTCAAATCCTGTTTATGGCACTTATATAGCCACTGTTACCATATCTTCTAGACTTCTCACAGTCTTTAATGCATTAACAATCACAAACCCTGTAAGGTAAGGCAGTACTATTGCATCCAATTTAGGGACAGGGAAGGGAGGCACACCATTCTCCTGTTGCTCACTCTCAAGCATGCCCTGCTTGGCCTACCACACATGCCAAATCCAGAAATGAGCGTGTGAGGGACTCCACTGTTGCTCTTGAGCTCCAGAAGCAAAGATCTTGAACTGGTGATGGGGTGTGTCTCCAGTGTGGCTTTGGTTTAAGGTGGTACAATGGGGTGTGCTTGAGAGTGATGCTCTCAGGAGTGCAGGGGAGGTAATATAGACATACCCTTGGTGCCAGTTCCACATTGTTCCCATAGATGCCTCCACTCTAGGTATTGCACTACGTAACAATGAGGTGCCTCACACCAGGAAGACCATCCAAACCAACAGTTAGGCACTTGGATTGTGTACCCGGCTGAATGAGACAGTAATCCACCTCTGCGAGGCAATCCAGAGCACTGGGGTGCTGAACTGGGAGGTGCCTGCTACCAGCCAGTAGAGAGCACTGGTTACAGAGAAATGTCACAAGTCCTGCTCCTCCTCAGAGGGCACGTCTACACGTGCCCCTACGGTGCCATCGTTACTGCACCATCATTTAGTACTTTCTTTAGCATTGCTATGGTGACGTAGCTGCAGCGTCATGATTTTTGCTCACGGATGCTGTCACTGTGGCGCATTGCTATGGTGATGTAGCATCTCATGTAGATGCGCCCAGAATTTAGGTGTCTGACTTCAGGCTACACATTTGGCACCCTTGGGAACCGGGTGCCCAGGCAGAGGTGCCTGCCTGAGTCAGGACATGCACCTGACAGGAGCATTTAGTTCAGGGCCAAACACAGGGCCCTCAAGGTAGCTCTTGAATACACTTGTGGCCATATCCATCTTACACCCAACAGCCTCCAGGTTAGTGCAGTTGTCAGGGACATGGAAGACCTGTGCTCTAGGCCCTTCTTAGCCTCAAAAGACTCAATCTATAGCTCTGGCTTTCTGGGAAGCTGCCTCAATCACCAGGCTGCAGGCTAATCTGAATAGGGATCACCCTTCAACCCT
>NW_005842137.1:1797627-1818610 GCF_000455745.1 Alligator sinensis
AGTGGACCACAGGACAGGTAAGAGTACAAGCTTCATGTGGGCAGAAAGAGAACAAGCAAAAGGAAGTCTGACTTTGTAGCCCAAAAAGGAGGGTACTTTCCTGAGAGCAAGGAGGCCTGACTTCTGGTCCATGTTCCCAGTGCATTTTACAGTAGATGGTTTTGGTTAAAAACTGAGAGCGGGGACCAGAACCCAGGTCAGAAGTAAAGATGGCTTAGTGCATTTTGTGTTGAGCTCAGTGCTGCTAGCACTGGTCAGGTATTTGGCAAAATGTGTGAACAGTTAACCGATCAAAGACTTAAGTGGGCTTTAGCAGTCTCCTAACATCATTCTGAATTACTGAAGAGCTTGGGCACCTAGATACTTGATCCAGATCTCTTGTGAGCCTAAGCTGAGATACTTGGGGATCTTTTCAGACCAAAATGGAGGCACCTAAGTAACTTTGTGGTCACTGGAGCAGGTCCATCTGGCTCTTTTTTTTGAGCTAGGTATAGAAATTCCACCAAAATCCAGAGGCATAACAATGAGGGGCTGCACTGCAGCAGTGGTGACAAGGGCGGTGGAAGGGTCCAAGCTGGTTGTGGCTGGCAGTGACTGCCATTATGCGCCTGCTCTAAGTGGCACCTGGGGCTGGTGTCTCAGCCACTCACTGCTGGTTACACTACTGCTGAAATCCAAGAGTGATTTGGACCTAGCCCCAAATGACTGGTCCTTGATCATACAGGAAGCCTTTGGCAGAGCAGAGAAGCGAGTTTGGACCCTTTAACTATCAGAACAAGGCTATAACCAGTGAATCACTTATTCTGTCTCTGCTGCCTTGCTTTAGCCAGTGAGCTCTATGTTTTCTCTCTCCATAATTTCAGATGGAGAAGTTTAGTCTTCTCTCACAATCTTGATTTTGAGTTTCATTATGAATTACCTTAGTCTCATGTGCCACTTTAAATTGGTTTGGTAAATATGGTATTCCCCAAATGCATAATAAGGGTCTAAATCAATCCATATGTAATACAGCACTGATACAGTTATTTCTAACATACTCAGTATTTGTTTTGGGGTTTTTTTTTACCATTTGCATACTAGGACACTCCATGAAAAATCTATCGGAGATCATTCAAAGTGGCCCACCCCCTTATTTATTATTATGAATGTTACTATTTTCAGCTTTCTAGCACATGATCAGAGTGATGGAGTTAGCTTGCAGGGATTTGTATTAATGAGAATTGGAGCAGCTCAGTGAGTGCTTTCTCTGAAATCTCTCCTCCATCTTTCAAAATCCATTCACAAACTCCACAGTGACAGGTTTAAAGACCAGCATCAGTTGTGAGAACTAATTTCTGTTTAAGTGAGGTGTTGTTAGATGGAGCATGATAAAAATTGACCAGAGTCAGGACAAACAGACCCAAACCCATTTATTTTACTTGACCCTCTTTTCTTTCATAAATCTCAAGATGCCGAGGAAGGAGGGATGGTAATATTATTCCCTTCTACAGGTGGGGAAACCAAAGCACTGAGAGGTTAAGCCACTCACTCGAGCTTATGCAGTAGGTCAGTGACAATGTTGGGAATGGAACCAAAATCTGGCTACTAGCTCCTTGAGTTTATAACAGACTAAACCAAATCCCATATGCTACCTCTGTCTCTGTAAGCAGCATGTGAGGCAATTGCTAGATTGCTTTTACTGCCAGTCTGCTAAAATACTTGGGGGTTTTTTTCCCTGCTGCCACTCTATTTGATAACAAAGTATAGTCCAGGCAAAGCAGTGATTTAATGATTGGAGCAGGTGCTGAGAGTTGGGGCTTCTAACTTGTAATCCTCACTCTGCCACGGATTTGCTCAGTCAGCAGCAGCAAGTCACTTCACCCTTTAATAAATACAAAAAGCAAGCCAGTTACAGTACCTCTTCAGAGGAGGAGCTTACAGTGTTTTGGGATGAGCCTGGACTACATCCCAAAACTGGCTCTAGATTCCAAAATACAGAGGCAGATTTCAGGTTTGGGTGTTATAAAGATAGGATCAGCTGGTAAAGTCTAGATTTCAATCCAAATCCAAGTTTCCCCTGAATGTGGGGGAACCTGTCAGGCAGGATCCTGTTTCACTTATATGCCCAAGTGGCACTTAACCAGCCACATATGCCATTTTTAGCACTTATATACAGCCCATGCAGTATGCACATACACGTGGTCCCATAGCTATCAAGCATGCTTAGTACACTGCACAGGTATGTTTCTGTGTACGTGCATACCTGGGTGAGTGGAGGTCCTGAAACTGTTACCATGGACAAAAATGCATGACTGGTGGATGGAGGAAAGGATCTTTCTTGTGTTAACGTAATAGGTGAGTGGGGTTAGGGAACTCACCTTAGAAGTGAGGGTATGAACTTACAACCCTCCAATTTCCCAGCACAGGGCTTTAATCAACTGGTTGCAAGTTAGGCAGTAGATAGTTGTGCACTAGATGCTGGCCTCTTAGGGCAGCCAAGGCAGGGAGATATGTGGGGTCAGGAGAAAGAGGAAAACTAGAGGGCATGTGGCTCAGTGAAACAGCTGCTGTTGTAAAAGGAAGGGCCCTTGGGTCCTAGCTTGGACGTTTGTTCCTCATGGGGCAGAAACGTCTCCACTACAGTGTGTACATTTAGGCCAATGAGTATTAAATGCAAGGTTCAGTAGCTTAGATTCAAGAAGATCACTGGAGAGGGCTATGGATTATGCCTAACCTATCGCACGGTGATTAGAGCATTGTGCCAAGAAGTTGGAGATGTTAGTTCAAATCCTCTCTTGGGGAAGAAGAGCCTAGAATCTGCTGCATCTCCCACTTCCTGCACGTGCCTTAAAAGCTAGGCTCTTGGGATAAAAGATAGGAGGGTCCCCCTTTATTTTTTTTGCCTTGCTGCAATTTCAGGACTCATGCTTAGGTGTGCAAGTAGACAGTGCATCCCACTGCTCATGCTCAGTAGCCACATGGACACTTGTACATCCAGACTGCACAGGAAATAGGATCACTAACTGTGCTTAAGTGCAAACCCAGCATGCACACAGCTGGGTACTGTCACTGCAGTGTATAGAGTCAAAGAGGATTCTGTCCATCAGGACTCTGTTCCTAGCACAAGCTTTCAAATGCTATCAGAATTTCGAAAGAAAGGTGCAAAAGAGGCATACGTGGTCATTTGTCCTCATTATTTCTGCCTCTATACAAATCTGGAGTTGCAACTCATAGCTGCAGGCTTTTCGTAACTAATCTCTCATGGCCAAACTTCAGCCTATTGACATGTCAGAATAATGCAACCCCAGTTTTGCACATTTTCATAACACTTGTTGATAATAGGGACAGTGGATATCATGAATCATCTCAATTAAAAAAACAACAACACCTAAATTCAGCTTTGCAAAGATGTCATGCACTGTTTTTGCTAGTGTAACAGATGTCAGCAAAAGACTATCAGCAAACACAAAGGTAGACCCTGCAAAACAATTATGGAGGGGCAATGTAAGGAACATGTTTTGTGGTTCCAGTCTTAGCTCTCCACACAATATCCTTTGACAGCATCTAAGGAAGAGATGTTGTTAGACCTATAAAGGACTCAGAGATACTGTTGAGGTGAGGAAAAGAAGGCTGATCACAGGGGACCATGATGTCCAGAATATGGATCTTCCTATAATACTCCCCTTTATATTACATGGGTGGGTGGCAGTTGCCTTCTTAGGTGACACATCTGCTGGTGAACAAAAAATCTTTGAAAGTGAAAGCATGAACCTCTATGGCTTCTCTGCACTAGCTACGGTTTTTTATTGGTATGGCTGTCCATGTGCAAATAAAGGATGCTTCAGAGTGGAGCAGGGGGAAGCTGTTGTGTTATGAGTTCTGCTGGGCAATGAGAAGGGTGTTTTCTTTTTATAACTAGAGTATTTCCAACCCCATGTCATCCAAAATCATGGTCAGCTTCCTTCCAGAAATGATGAGATGCAATCATCACAAGATTTTTATATGCTTTAATTCTGGGCTTTTTTTTTAATTGCCTTGTTTTTCCCCTTAAAGGGATCAGGTTTTTCTCTGCAACCACAAGGGCTAGAAACTCAAGGCTAAATCCTATTCTACCTGTTAGGTGCCTAGGAGCCTATGCGTGATCTTAGTCTACCCGCTCAAGCCCCTGGGAAAGGTTAATGGGACAGCTTTTGTAGCATGCCATCATGTTCGTCTTAAAGCTATATCACACTCAGCAGTGAACAGGAGAACGACCCACCTACCTTTTGCAAGTTAACTGTTTTTACAGAGACTTGAGTAGGGTAGAATAGTATGACACTTAGGCACCCAAGTTCACTTAGATGCTGAGTAGGTGGTGCAGGCTTTTTAAATGAAAGCCAAGATCCTCGCTAAATCACAGGACTCCAGCAACTCAGGTTTAAGAGAGGCATCAAAACTCACAAGACTCTCAGTAAAATCACAAGAGCTGGTTACACAGTAACTATAGTTTTAAAATGTGTCCAAGAACGTCTAGCCCAGAAGACAGGCACTCACTCCATTTAATGGAATAGGAAGAAGTAAATAATGAATTATAATTAATTTTTTAATAACAACATTTTATAACCAGGGACAGCGCATAACTATGCTACTCTAGAAACCGACTCAGAACTGGACTCTGACTGAGAATCACAGTCTGCTTCCCAGCTCCATGTGGATTTTACTGTGTTGAGGGCACACAGACAAAATGTCACACCCAGCTTACCCTTTCCTCACCCCCCTGCATTGGAGAAAGAGCAGCTATTGTGCAAAAGCTGTTTCTCTGCAGTAAACCAGTGCACTACAGTAACAAGGTGTCTTTAGTTATCTTAATCCCCTAGATTTGAGTATTAAGACAAGCCACAATTTAGCATTTACGTGGGGAGGCAATATTTGACCTGTCAGATGTAAATATACATACTGTCTATACTCGGGGAGGAAGGATGGTTCAGTGCCATGACAAGTAAGTATACTGAGTATTGCATTAAGAAAATACTAATATACTTTTGGACCTGGAATTTCCTACTTCCCAGTAATGAGAGGAGGAACAACATAACAGAGCTAACCCCTCCGAAAACCAAAGAAAGCCCCACTTTGGTAGAAGTAGTAAGACAAACACAATTTAAGTAAGAAATGGAAAATGAGATGAATAAAAAAGGGGAAAAGAAACTTGCAATCATCTAACACAGTCTGTGCTTCTGTGAAAGTTCTTCTTTTTAATTCATTAAACCAGTTTTTATGTTTCCCTTCTGCTGTTGATTTGCTTTACTTTAGTCACTTATACACATGGGAAAAACTATCTTCATAATTTTTTCTGATTGTAACAACTTCAGCAAGTTAAGGATGCCTACCAACTTCTGAACCCAAATACATTCAGTCATGCAATTAAACTTTTAATTAAAATTAACTGTTCCTAGATAACTGAGTTTGTTTCGTTGATTGTTTTTGGGAAGAAGGGGGTTGAAGGGAGTTTCCTAGTAAAGCTTTCTGTTAAAAAGGAACTGTAAAACAGAAACAGGCAATGACTCAGCATCCGTTCCTGTCTCGGCCCAGAGTTAAGCTGTTGCTCAGGTTACAGTTTCAGGTGACATATTAATAATTGCATCTACCAGTGGCCTTGGCCATGTCCTCAGCACAGTGCAGACAGGCTATTTCTAACATAAAAATCAAGCAGTGAAATAAAGTTAAACGGCAGCAACAAAAACCCCCACTTGAAAGTGTATACAGCTCTCACGCATGCATCATAAAGAAGGAGAGAGGAACAAACTGAAAGAATTATATTTTGCTTTGCAGTTCATCTTGGCTTAGAGGATCTTCATTAACTGTTAGAAAAATTGATTAGTAACAGTAGGGTCATTATTGTAATTAGGTTATTAGTAACAGTAGGGTCATTATTGCTACCTCCACATCTATTTTTCCAGTCATGGACCAGGGCATCATTTTGTTAAGTGCTCTACTGTGCCCCAAACAGCTTACAATCTCTCTGAGATGAGAGACAAGTGAATACAACACATAGCCAGGATAACAGAAAGAAATGATGATATTGTAAGAATAGCAAGCAGCGGTTTCAGTAAGCCGGTGGCCTATTCCATGCTGAAAGTGCATCAATAGAAGCCAGATTTAGTCCATGTTAGCATATAATTATTTCAGTCTCTATCAATTTAGGCTCAGATCTTGCAAATAGTTACATTATTCACTTCAGAACTATTTGTGATTCTAAACTTAGTATCTGCACAGGGATTCATGGGATTTCATCCTCATGGAACAACTTCCACAGGCTTTGTGGTTCTTTGAAGTAAAAATAAATGGCAGTTTTACTTGTGTAGAAGCTATAGGGCTGAACTTTTAATAATAAAACAGTAAAAAACTTTATAAATGTTTGAAAAGAACAACACTTAAAATGAGGGAGAAGTAAACCTGGATGTTTAAAAACTGCCAGAAAGCCAACAAGATGCCTGTTTCTGAACATGCATAAGAATGTGAGTAAGAAAAGGCAGACATAACTCAGTGTGTGGGACTGATATCATCTCCCCACCCAATTTTTGGATGTCTCTGTTAATGCATTACTATGATTTTGGAATTATCCAGACTGAGCATGTTGTAGCGCACTGTCATGCTTTGCCAAGTCTTCATTGGATACCGGGAAAGCTGGGCAACTATAATTGTCCAAAATCTGATCTACACTTTCTAGATCTAATGAAATGGAAATGAGAGCCATTCATATACTGATGGCCAAATGCCACACACATCTCACAACCTCCTCTTGTACATACTGGGCATGTCTACATGTGTACTTATGTCTCATTAAATTTACTGTGCAGTAAGTGAAAATACACTGGCATCTACATGTGCAGGCATTAGTCCCAAGTCAGTCCATGCACAGAATTACTGCACAATAAGGTGCCTACATGTGCATTACTGGGCAGTAACTAATCGGGCATACATTTGATACCTGCACGATGCAGGTCTCAAATTTACGCCCAAGTCGCCATAAGTCACCATAGTTACTGTGCAGTATGGGCATGCATGTGTAAATGCACACGTGTATTGAGGTAATTCAGGTCACTGCACAGTAAATGTGCAAGTGTAGATGCACCCAGTGACCAACAATGGAGACCACATGGAGCTGTGAAGCACCCATGAGACTGCTCTTAGGTGAGATGCACAGTCACTCAGTATTACTCTCCAGGTCCTCACATAGCTCACAGTCTCTCTATTATAACTCTATCCCTACCACAACCTGCAGGTATTTCAACAGAACGTTTGTGGTCTACACTACAGCATCAAAAGCAACTGAGTAGTAGATGTAAACTATAGTCAGTGTGGGTTGCTGACCTTTGCTTATCACCAGGAACAGATCATTGCAGTCAATGTGCCATACCTAGGGTGAATCCCGGTCAACAGTTTCTGAAGGTCCCTCATATTGTCAGACAGAGCCAGGGGTTGATCAGAGATCCTCAAGAAGGGATCCCAGAGCAGAATTTAGGTCATTAAAACAAGGAAAGGAGGGTCTTGGGCTTAAATCACAGGGCTTTGAATTAGGAGGACCAGGATCTCTTTCAGGCTGTGTAAGTTAGGCAAGTAAACAGATACTCACCAAGCTGGGTGCCCCACCTGGAGACGCACAGAGGGGATGAGCAGCTCCAGCTCCAAGTGAAACTGATGGTAGCTGTAGGTGCTCAGTACCTCAGAGAAGCAGGCAGGACCAGAAGGTCCCAAACTAAGTACCAAAAAACCTGACGACACTTTAAATGAATCACTGCTTTTTGACAATATGGACCTTCTCCTCTCTTTGCCTTCTTTTCCCCTGGTGTAAGATGGAGAGAAAACCGTCTACCTCTGTAAAAGCAACATGGACTGAGTTCTTTACATAAGAAATCTGGTTTAGTCCTACTACTCGCACATCAGTGATCACCAGGATAAGTGCCTGAAAGCGTGACGTTGCAATAATCAAATGATCCCACAGGCAGAAGAGTTTTCTACTTAGATTGCCAGCTAGAAAGTGAATAAGGAAAATATTTGGTTCTTTTTCATGGGTTTTGCTTTCAAAGAGCTATATAAATATTAACTAATTAATTTGGAACTGCAGAGACAGGAAGACAGTCCTGCATTAATATATTTAGCACAGTGACATATGCAAGTTTTATTTCTCTACTTAGCTGTTTCCTTTGAGAATTAAAACCAGAGGGGAGTCACAAGGGGATCTGTGGCCCCTGGAGCTTTCTGCGTTTACTAGAGATTGCTGCTTAGTTGTGATTACATAGCATTTCAGTTCAGTTACTTCACTGTCTCCAAGTGTTGCTAATCCAAAGATGAATTTTCTGAACCCAATTCAGCTACAGAGCAAGTCCATTGACTTTAGTGGAGTTATAACAGGGATGCACTTGGCTCCTTGTTTGTTCAAAGATGAACAGAAGCAACTCACGGTGCCTGGGGTCCATGATGTTAGTTATTATGGTCATAATAAAAAACATGGTTCACTTTTGAGATACCAATTCCAGCTAAGGGCCTAAGTGGAAATGTCTTTGGAGCTTATCAAGCAGTGTTTAGTCACTACTTTGCAATGAGAGGCTCTGTCAGTCTTCCTCTACTGAGGGCTGATTCATCCTTGGAGCTGGTCTCTCCTATTTAATTAGTGAGGTAGGGGTCCTGTGAAAATAATAGTATTTGACCATATAATTAAAGCCTACCATAAAACATATGCACAAGGGGGTGAAACTT
This sequence comes from Alligator sinensis, assembly GCF_000455745.1. Classification (NCBI taxonomy): domain Eukaryota; kingdom Metazoa; phylum Chordata; order Crocodylia; family Alligatoridae; genus Alligator; species Alligator sinensis. Next base: position 1,806,343 of record NW_005842137.1, read on the forward strand.
AAGTGTTCTCAATTGGCTCTGGTTCATCTGCAGTACTAATGCTAATACTAATGTTAAGACTATAGATACACTTTAAAGCTGGTTGGACATTTTCCGTAGTGATGTTTTTGTACTGAAAAAGGCTTATTTATATAAACTGAAGCATTGCACAAGATGCTAGGCAGGGTTCTGATGGAATTGTACGTGCCCTTAGAAACGTGCTCAGTGTCCTGCCAACAGGATTATCTGACTTCTCAGCAGCCTAGGCATTCATTGCTTCCAGGGTCCTCAGCTCCAGGGCAGGCTGCTCTAAAACCATGGCTTTGTGACCCAGAGCTCCCAGAAAAACCTGGCTCCCTGGGGAATGAGACATCTGGTTTCCTGCTTGTCTGGCTCTCGAGAAAGCTGGGTGGTTGATTTCCCACTGAGCAACCTTCCTCGGGGGGCTTATTAGTTTATCTAGCGGCCCAGATTCCCTGGCTGACCATCTGGAAGGAGGGTCAGCGGACTTCCTGGCTTTCCAACTGGGCAGCTAGTGAACTGTTGAATTCCTGGGTGCAGGAGTGCTTTCCACCATTGGTGAATGAATAAAAAAAGCTAATATTATGAAGATTGGATATCTGAATTGCAGGATGGCTTGTCGAGCAAAATATGCTGAGTGTCACATTATGCTTTATCATTTGATTGACAGCATCAAAATGATTAAAATAAAGGTCTTTTCAAGCAGCGTCGAAGGTCTCTGGTTCATGAGAGTCATTCTCAGTCACTGCTCTTGCTAATGAGAACTATGTGAGGCTGACACAGTGTTCTTCATCATTTGTTTCAGAGCTTTCCTGATCAAGTTTCTGCAGGCAAGTATTGGATGATATGTATCTCTATTACAATGTTCATTGAACTAGGAAATGAAAAGTTATAAAAAGATTTGGAGAAAAAATATATCCCAGAAACAAACCACAGTTTGAAAGTCCTTCCCTGCTTTGCAAAGAAGGCAATTATATCTCAGAGAAATCCTGAACTCTGGTAGACATCTGCACCCACTTGATAAAAGTACTGCCTGACTTGAAGCTTACTTGAGTAATATCAAGCTGTTTGCATTTAGACATTGTTGTCCAGTGGTTAGAGCAGTAGCTGTAAGAGGCAGGACTTCTAAGCTGTATTCACCGCTGTTCAAAAAAATGAAGTAGAGGAATTCAGTTCTTTGTGACTCAATTTACTAACCTGTACGGTAAGGACATCAGACAATAGTACGATAGGAAAACAGTGAAAACCTAAAGAGAACATATTAGAATACATTGCAGGTGTATTATGGGAATTAGTTTCTGGTTGTAAATTACTCGGAAAACCTTGGATGTTAAATTGCTACGTGAGCAAAAAGAAGTATTATTACATCAAGGCTAGACTTTTCAAAGCAGCCTAAGGGCATTAGGCTCTCAACTTACACTAATGATTTTTAATGATTTTTCTCAAAACTTTCATGCTAACATGAGACAGAACCTATTTTTATTGTCATTAGTGTTTCCAGTACAGTTTGTAAGTGAGTATTCACAGAAAAATGATGAAACTAGGTTTTCCAAAGTCCTCTGGAGCAGAACCTTTTAATTTCAGATAGCGTGGTTTGGATAACTTGAGTACAGCAGTCGTGGCAACTCAGCTGTGTATTGGCTTTCCAAACAGAGTTAAATACCACACAAACAGAAACAGAGGTGACACCAATAGAATAAATTACTTACTATGAAATGTTAACCCACCTCTGATCTTCACAACATATTTCAGTGAGTAAAAATTAAATTTGCGAATTCCATTGACTGAGGTATTCATATTAAAACCATTACACTGAATTGTACCAGCATGCTACTTTATTTGTCTTTGCACTGCTGCTTTAATCAAGTTCCAAAGGCATCATGATAAAATCTCCAAAGACTTGCCCTTATAATGTGTTTGGCCAGCATTCCCTTCAATGGTAATTGTGTTATTATAGGGTCTTCTTACACGTGTATGGACATTTTTACCATTGTAATGAAAACACAGTAACACAGCCATCCTGTCTCCATGGATTTGTGGTTAAATTGCTTTGTCAATGTAATCTTATATCTTAACAAAGAAATAATGGCATGCAACAGGAGCTGCATAAGAACTCATTGGATATCATTTTGCTGTCATTGTAATGGCCTCGTAACTTGATCTCCATTGAAATGAAATTTGCATTAACATTGTTTGGCCAACATAATCCCACCCCGCAATCACATTTTTTCTGGTATTAAAATGGATCCAACTATATTGCAAATTGTAACTCCTAGCTTTCCAGAGAGTTGGATGGGATTTAGCTAAGAGAGCTTCATTAAAGCTGATGGAATCACCTAGTGCAATTACGCTGTGCAATTCAGAAATATTTAGTTGACCTGTGTAACCATCAAATCTTGTTCTTCAGTGATACAGTACTGTTATTGCTAAATCCATACTATCATGACAAAAATATTATGAAAAATAGCTACTGTGCAGATGCAAAAACTGTTAGGTTAACCATTCAATTCGGGTTTTTTAGTCTATTAAAAGGAATGACTCTTTTAAAGACTTTCTTCCTTTGATAGAGTAGGAAACATTGCATTAATCCTGAACTAGTGCACAGAGTGCATTTATAATTGCCCTTTTTTATTTTGTAGTACTGGAGCACCTATAGTACTGAAATGAGATCGGGTCATCACCAATTGTGGAGCTGTATCAACTACTGTATTTACTTGAATACAAGATGAGGTGTGTCTGCCGCTTCCTCCCCCCCAGCAGTTGGTATGGGGGGAAAAGGCTTCTTGTCTTATAATCACATACAAGGAAATCTTACTAAATACATTGCCTATCATTAAACTGCTGCCAAAAACAGCATGTGCTCACCAATGGAAACCAGCTTTGAAGTTGATTAAATGCCGCCAACACTGAGCATGACTATAATGACAAATGGCCCACACTGAGCAAACGTGCCGTTGGGAACCTACCACAAGAACAGGTTGGTGTCACCCATCTGAAAAAGACATACGGTATTGCCTATTGAGCACAGTCCCTCTCACCCCTAACTCTTTTTCAAGTCATGGTGAGCCACAACATTGCATACAGTTCCCCAGAATCCCTCTGTCACCCCCTCTCTCATCCCTGTACATATATTTAGTGTGGCCCCATCCATCATGACATGGAAACAGACCAGGTTGCCCTATGCCTCATTTGTATATACATTTTTGGAGGATCCTAGGACTTGAGACAACAACCCCTGGTTCCAGTCAGGTGTGGAGGGCTAATTAGCACTTCATGGGGAGTATCTGGAATACACATACATACTGAGTGCTGAGCTGTGGGGTCACCGTGGCTTGAAATGCTGTTGACTCTGGTGAGGCCCAGCACAATGAACTATGTGGTAAATCATGAGCCTTTGGCTTTGCACTAATATCGCACATAGTTTGTACTACATATAAGTAGGTGCCAAAGTGTTTCTCAAAAGTGTGTTTATGGAGTATCTGTGCTAAAACTTGCAGCAGTTTCAAAAAAAGATAACATGCATCAATTCTGGATAAACTAAGTCTATGGGTACTATATGCAAATTGCTACAGCCATGTTTAATTTCAAGGTAATTGTTTTCAAATTTGCTCCTTACTTCCATGTGCTCTGGCCTGATTCTCAATTACTGTAAGGACCTTTTAAGCTAGTTTGGTGGTATGGATGCCTTAAAAGGATCATAAACAACAGTTAGGGATGCCCATTATACAAGAGCTTTTTTAGGCAGTGCAGAGCTAATAAAACAGCCCTGTGTTGTTCCTAGCAAAGAGGCAGATCACATGTGTGATGGGAATGTGACCAGAATGCTTCCCATAGGCTATGGGAAGCAAAGCACAGGCTAGAGCAGCCCTAACATTGTTCTAACTATGCAATGTGCATAGTATTTGGAAGGGTTTGGACTACACTGTCTGTACAATCCCACAATATGAGAACTGAATGTAGGATTTAATGCCTACGTTTTTCTATGTGTCACCAAGTGAACAATCACATGCTTGGGGACTTGACACAAGGAGCTAGTTCCAATTTCCCAGTTTTCTCAAAGACTCCTAGGAGAGTGGGTGCATAAGCCAGACCTAGTATATTCCAGGGGGAAGATGGGGAGAGGTTAGTTATAGCGAGGGGGGCTGAAATGCTAACAAAGTGTTAAAGGAAGAGCTTCCTCAAAGAAGTGTAAAAGGAGAGGGTACTGTGTCCAGGGAGATTCAAAAACTTTGGAACTGCCTAAAAAGTAAGAAAACCAATGAAGAAGTGACATTAAAGATGTTGGGTATAGATGATGAAAATAAACACTGATGCCACCCCTCCCCTACACCTACTACTGCATTCTCACACAATGCCTTCCCCCCTCTGCCTTTCTGCTGAACATGAAGCAATCAATCGTCGGTGACATTGTCTCTGTCCTAAAGGCAGAGGTGGTGTTACTAAGGATCAGGCCTGAAGAGTTGATACAAAAGGCTAGAGGCCTGTATAGGCTGCTAAAAAAGGAAAAGGATGGCATTCAACTGTGCCATGTGGGACAAAGGTCCCAGTATAGAGGGAGGATTCATTTGAATGTATTTTAGAATTGGCTTCACAGAGGAATCAGCAAAACTACTTGCTATTTTAATATTTTCTTGGATTAGGATTCAACTCCATTGATTTCAGCAGATTAAATATAGTGCTGTGAAGAAGTTCATAGCTCTGAAATGACTGTTCTGAATGCGTTACTACTATCTTGATGTAACAACTGGAGCATAGCAAGTTCTCTACCATAGGGAGGATTCTGATACACTTAGAGCACATTAAGACATCAAAGTAACAATGGAAGTGCTGTAAGGTTTCCTGTCCTTAAAGTAAAGACTAGGAAATTTGCTCAAAATAACTCCACAATAAAAGGAGGAATGGCTTGGGTTTAAATAAAACATAGGCTGAAACCTCTAGGATGAGAGGTCCCTGCAATGAGATCTGCAATGATATCCTGCAAATGGTGTCCATCAATTGGACTATATCCAGCTTCCTATTGTAAGAGTGAAGAGTGGGGAGGGAAGAGGAAATGGGGACATTCTTTGCTATTTTGCATGCACAGCAGGTCTAGGGTGAAAGACTTGGGAAGTTGGGGCCCATCAGATTGTGCACACTAGGAGGAAATCCTTGTGGGACGGCTTCAGCAGCTGGGGTGGAGGTATTTGAAGGATGGCCTTTCTCAAGAAAGGTTTTGGCAATTCCATGAGCAGGTGTTGGATCAAAGTACATACAAAGTGATATAAGATAGCTGGTCAAAATAGTCAGCTAAGCAGCATAAAGGAATGAGTTGAGGGCACTTGTCCCTGGCCAAGGGTAAGAAGAAGTTTGGATGTAAGCATAAAATATCTCAGATCATCTTCTCATATTTGCTAAAGAGACATGTAAGATAGAATCTTATTTCACCTTACACATGGTTTGTGATCCTACTCTACATGCCTCCCTACATGCATACCTGAGTGAGCATAAGTCCTGACATTGTAGATGGGTGAAACATCGAGACTAACAGGTATTAGACACAAGACGAGGAAGACAACATGATGCCTGACCTAAGACCTGTTGGTTGGAGCATTGTACTGACAAGCCAGAGAGATGTAGGTTAAACCATCCTCTGAGTGAGGGGGACCTAGAACCTGGGTCTCCCTCTTCCGGTTTTTGAGTAGCCTGGCTATTGGGCTAAAACATGGCAGGTATCAAACAGCATGTAAGTACCAAAAAATAGTGGTTACATAGCTGGGTAATTGCCATTTGTGTGTGTAAAGTGAAATAGGAGGAGCAGGATCTGGTTTTGTTAAAGGTGATATTTGACTTTTGGGGGGCATTGGGAGTAGGAATGTCCTTTTCCCTTTAAAAGCATCCTTCTTCAAAGACTGTTGGAGAAAAACAAGGGTAAATCTTTACCACAAACCATTCTTTATCTTATAGAACAGGAGAGCACCCCAAGGAAAGCACCACCATAATAATTTCTGGAACTGTGGTTAAGAATTAAATTCAGTTTACTGAGACCACACATAATGAAAGAACTAGATGAAAAACAGCACAGAGCAAGAAGCCCATAAAGAAGGATTTAGCAGTCTATCTGTGGCCACCAGCTTTAAAGTTTCTCTGCAACTGCAGAAAGCAAAGCCTTTGCTATCAATCACAGTAAAAAGAAAGGTTGTTTCCAAGAACTGCAACCCTCCTTGGAGTGAAGTTTCTAGGGCAACAACAAACAAAGTAGCGAACCCCAAAGAACACCCTTCTCTAGAAACTAGTTTCATGTCACAGCATTTGCATCTAGCATTACTCAGAGCATGTCTAGCACACAGTCACAGGGGTTGAAATTCTCAGTTCAGATAAAACAGAATTAGGTGGATTTAGAGTTGCTATGCAATAATTTAAGGAGGCTGCTATATAATAATTTTATAAATACAGCATGTTACCTGGTCCGTGAGGCAGATTACTTGTATGAATGTAGTGATCTAGCTTAATAAGAAACTGTTCAGAAAACAAGCAGCAAAGGAACACAATGGATCGAATAACAACTCTTCAAATACTTTGGTAGGTAATTAATGGACAGTATCTACCCCCAGGATCTGGCTCAGGTTTGTACAACTGTTTTGCCAGTGCTGGGAACTAACAGATCAAAGAACTGTAAACAGTTAAAAAGTGACTTGTTCTCATAGAAGAGGTGCTGGTAATCAAAAAGACTGAACAGCTTTTAAAAGCATCATTCCCTGAAGCAAGAGAGCAAAATGGATTGTTAGTTAATATAGCAAGTTATGTTAATCAGATCCTAGAAATCCCAGAGAATCCGTAGGAAGCTTGCACATATCAGCATCTATGGCTAGATGCTGCTAAACTAGGCGTGCAAATAGTCCATTTATTGAAATACCTTGTTTTAGATACTTTGGTGTTTTTTTAAACAATGCTGTTTTGTTCTCGACTACATCTGTCTGCTCCCATGGGGAAGAGAACTGCAGGTTTTCAACATAAGTCAGGCCTGCTGAGATAATTGAGTTCACACTAGGAGACTGCAGCCTGAGGCCTGACACCCAACAGAGGGTGTGCACAAAGACTAGGAAGGGTAAGAGGTGCAGTCAGTTCAGTATGACAAATATTGCTCAATTGATTGTGATAGCATTATGTTGACTCACACCAGGTAAAGAACAGGCCCTCCAGGTTAAAAGAACATGGACATAAACACCTATATTACTCGGTATGTTTTTGTCCTCTGTAATTTCAGATGCTTAATATATTTGCTTGATAGATTTATATAACCCCTTCATGGTACTAAGAATAGCAATCTACAATTGGTATGATCAACTTCATGCCCATAAAACAGTGACTTTTCTTTAGCTACACTTGGTAGGATCTAGACTTTTATGCTTTCATTTTAGACACTGTTTGGTTTTTTTCCTCCTGAAGATGTTTTTCTGCCTCACTGAAAGTCCATAACAAACTGTTACAATTACACAAGTGATGTCTTCTTGTCTAAAACCTTTTGTCATCAATAAAAGTTGTTTATAGTATAATGCTTTCTTGTTTGTTATAGAGGCGAGGCAACAGTAATTTATTGGCAAAATTCCTAGCAGAAGGAAGATGAACCATACAAATCTTCCAGCTCTGTCAACCCTTATGTAATGAGCATATCATGATATAGTTAGCACCTAATCATACAAACCACAGAAAAAAATGATCCCTCTGGCTTGGAAATTGTCTGTTTAAACTGGGGAATTTCCTTGGTTTTCCTGTCCTGCAAATAAAATACTGTTTCCCATTGATCTGTTACTAAGTTTATATTGTATTACACTATGCGCATGAGCTTTTGTAGTGCAGTACATATGGAAATCTAGAGGGCTGGCAGGAGAGAGAATATGATTCTGCTCATGCTTGGTCAATGATATGGATAAATCTGAAGGAAGAATATTATTTACTAAGTATTATTAATTATAGTAGCTGCAAGATGTGCTAGATAGGCTGGGAATTCTGGGCATTGTATAGATACAGAATAAAGGACAACCCCAATCCTAAATTAAAAGGAGACCCGGTAAGTGGGACTAATAAGATAAAAGACAAGGATTTCAGAATAGATTCAAACAGGGAACTGAAGCTGGCATCCATTTTAAGCACCTTACTCTTGTTAGACTTTTACCAGAGTGCACTTGCCTGGCAGGCTGAGCTACTTACTGCTTGCAGTCTGCAAAAACAAAAACTGTAAAACCACAGAAGTGTTTTGCTAGATAATTAACCACAGGTTTTTAATATCCATGAATCACTATAGGTTTTTCAGAATAAGATAAGTGATAGGAAATAAGGGAGGCTGAGTTAGCGATGTGTGTTGATTTATTAAATGATAGGTATTATAAATTGTTGTCTCTTGGTTTAGCTGTTAGCCAGTCAAATGTAGTTGGCTGGCATCAGTGGGAAAGCTTATTACTAGTGGGCACCACTGTGGTACATGTGATACTTGGCCATGTAAACTGTCATCTAGCAGGAGAGGGTGGAAATGAAGGAAAGATGGAAAGGAAGGTCCACTCCCATTTAATGACTACATTTAAGCCCACCAGTCTCCTGGCCTGAGGCTTGAGGTAAGCCCCACATATGAACCACGTGGGAAGTTACAACACTTTCAAGTGACTGGTTAAGAGCCTGTCATCTCATGTTCTCTCATTTCATTGTCTTCTATGCAAATAAAAAATGGCTTTCAAAGTAGGTTCACCATATCTCAAGGTACCATGCAAAGAACCTTTACAGGTTTCCAAAAAGTTTGGTGGCAGGTAGGAATGCAAAACTGCTTAAACTAACTGTACACACAACTTGCATGAGTACTCAGCACATGTGAATCAAGTTGCTTAAGTCATCTCAGAGACATTCATCATCACAGGAAATACTGAGGCTAGAGAGAGGCATAGGTTATGTTTCCCTGTTCCAATGCAGTTATACTGGCAAAGTGTATCCTACTTTACGATTTCATTTAGAAACATGGGCATTGTTTGAAATATTCATTTGGAGTTGCTGTGTATAACTCTGAGTGTGTTATTTCTTAAAATATCTACACACAGAACTATTATCTCATGCTTGGCTCCATATGTATTTTTGTATATCTTATTCAGCTTGTTACTAGCTTAAAGAATAAATAAATTTGAACTTTTCATCTGTTCCCCCCCCCCACCTTCTGGAGGCTGTTATACTTAAAAATAGCCACAGTAATAAACTGAAGCACAGTGGCTCTTGGTCTGTATCCACATTGGGATTCATGTCCCCTAGAACTATGTGGCCATTCAGCCTGGACCAATTTCCATTTAGTAATATAGAAGGAAAGGGTGGTTGCAATGTCTTGACACCTCAATGTGACCTCTAGCATTACCACAGTAATTAGTGGTTATACTAGAGTATAAAATTAGTATAACCACAGTAATTTTTTTCAGTGTGTTTTTAATTTAAGAAAAATCCAGGAAGGCAACACTTAGTTCTAGAAAATGTGGACTGTGAAAACCAGAGGAATTTTGTATCTTGAATTAAAAAAACAAACAACATACTTTGTTGTACCATGCACTATTTTAGGGATTAGGGTTTTTTGGATCTATGCTTCCCAGCAAACTTCATGGGATGCATATCATGTGGGCAACCATCTCGGTAACCATGTTTGCTCAGGTGAGTGTTGGGCTAATGTGAATACTAGAGCTGGACAAAACTGTTTGTGCAGGAAGCTCCCCACTGAAAGCTTCTTTTTCATCACAGTGGAAATATTTGTGTGTCAAATGTCAGATGTCCATTCTGAGTAAAGAATCTTGTTTTTAATTTTCCTGCCAGGGATTCTGAGATGCAAACTTGGATTTCAAAAGTGTAAGAATTTTATTTTTGTTTTGACTTTAATGAACAGGAAGTGCATTTAAGATGGCATTTTAATTTAATTTTGGCTGTGTCTGCTTCTTTCCCAGAGGCCTGAGGAGAAAGGTACTGTGATGCCTGAAAGCTTGCCTATGCCTGTCTCAACCATGCAGTTAGTCCAATAAAAGATATGGTAGTCTTAGAATGATGTCGTAGTTACGATGGTCCAGGAATTATGTGGGAGGCAAAGATTTTTTGGAGGGGTGATCTTTTTCTTGGATCAACTGCATGGATAGAATAAAGTTAGACAAGCTTGCAAAAGATATTCTTCATCAGGCTTCCCATGTCAGACCCGATGAAGAATGTCTTGCTTTGGAAAGCCTGCCCAACTTCATTCCAGCCCTGGGAGGACCTAGAATTTTGAAAAAGGGGGTATAGACGGTGAGGTGCATTATCACATTTAACACAACACATATTTTTCTACAACTAGAAATAAACCAAAAGTGTTACTGATATGCTAGAGGCTTAGGGATGCATTATGCAGTTTAAGATCGAAGCAAAAACAAAGTATAACTTCGGGAGCTTGTCAAACAGCAGCTTCATTACCAGGAGCAGCAAACAGACAGCAGAAGTGCAGAATAAAGGGTAGGCTGATTGGTGGAACATCAAGACCATTAAAAAGAAGAGGGTTGCTGACACCCTGGGGAATGAAGAGTTTAGAAAGGAATCAAGGTTATACACCGTGTGATACAAGATGGTTTGTCAAAATAGGCAGCAGAGTGGCAAAGGTATAAGTTGAGGGCATTTGTCCTTGGCCAAGGGTAAGAAGAAGTTTAGATGTGAGTATAAAATATCTTTCGGATCATCTTTTCATTATTTGCCAGTGACAGACATAGGAGTGCTTCTTATTTCACATTAAACAGCCAATAGGTACTTACTGCTCTGTGAGTGCTGTTTTTGGCACTTACACACCATTTGTGATCCTACTTTACATGCATGCTGAGCCTGCTCAGTGGGCTGTGCTCTGGCCAGTTGGGTACATGCCTGTGTACACGCATACCTAGGCAAGTACAAGTCCTGACATTGTGGATTATAGATGTATAACTGTACATGACAGGTGGATGATAATGAGCCATGAAGTCAAATGACTCCCTCCCTCCCTTTTGAGTGGCTTCTCTGCTTCTCAGCCTGTCCCGGCAAGAACATCATGAACACCAACATAGTGGCTATCATCCCCTATTTTATCACTCTGGGCACCAAGCTGGCTGAGAGGCCGGGTAACAGCCAGCAAGCCATGTCCCTTGCCACCCTTAGGATCGTTTGGCTGGTCAAGGTCTTCCACCTCTTCAAGCTCTCTCCTGGCATTATAGATTATAGATATTTAATAGTAGATGACAGGTAGATAAAAATGAGCCATGACATCAAGTGAGTCCTTCAGTGCTGCCTGGCTAGCAGTGCTGCAGCTTTCACCAGGAAGGTGGTTTGAAACCATGGGTGGAACTGCAGTCAAAGTGGGTGTGAGGGCACCAGTGCATCCCCCTGGAGCCACCCCTGCTGCCAACCACATGGTTGGCCCATAAAAGAGATCTACTCCCTCAAACAAACAAAAAAAATCTTTGCCTGTTCCATGAAAGTGATGACCCAGGAGAATCCCTGCCTGTGGCATTTTGACTGGTTCATAGATTGAAAGGCCAGAAGGGACTTTGGAAGCCCCCCTGCACCAAGCAAGAAAGACAGCTGGGGTCAGATGACCCCAGCAAGGTGCCCATCCAGTCTCCTCTTGAAGATTTCCAGGGTAGGTGACTGCGCCACCTCTGGAGGGAGCTTATTGCACAGTCTGGACACCCTAGTTGTGAAGTAATTTTCCTAATGTTGAGCCTGAAATGGTCTTTCAGGAATTTGTGACCATTACTCCTAGTTTTCCCCAAGGGTGCCCTGGCAAGCAGTTCACTGAGCCCTTGATGTACTCCCCTGATGTAGCAGTAAGCTGCTACCAAGTCCCCTCTTTTTCAGGCTGAAGAGTCCCAGATCCCTCAGCCTTTCCTTGTGTGGCTGGCCATGCAGATCATACAGGCGGCCCTTCTCCGGACTCTCTCAAGCGGATCATACGGGTGGCCCTTCTCCGGACTCTCTCAAGCTCGTCCACGTCCTCATCAAAGTGTGGCTCCCAGACCTGGAGGCAGCGCCCCATCACTGAGGAGATGCCAACCACCGAGAGGGACGGCTATGTCTCCACCTCGCACACCCCTGGACCAAAACTTGTGCGGGACAGGGGCACTGCCACTAGGCTTGGGGAGCCATGGTGAAGCGGGCTGGAAGGGACCTCCAGAGGCCATCAAGCGAGGCGGGATGGCCTCTATCTATCCAGCCCCCTGCATACGAAGTCTGATCTCAACTCGGCTCAGGCCAGCCCAGCCCCGGGGCGTTGGGGGGGGGA
>NW_005842137.1:1818849-1832401 GCF_000455745.1 Alligator sinensis
CCCTCTGCCCCGCGCCCCGCCGCCCCCGTCACCTTTATGGACGAGCACCTGAGCCTGCTGTACTCGCCCGCCGCCTCCTCCACCAGCAGGCACCCGCGGGGAGGCAGCAGCAGCAGCAGCCACCACAACCCGGGCTACAGCGAGCAGGCGCCCCCCGACGCCCCCGAGGAAGGGCAGGAGGAAGACATGACCGTGGTGGTGGGCGGGGGCGACCCCCTGCTGGAGGAGCCCCAGCACCCCCATCCTCTGCTGGGCGGCGAGCGCTACGACCCCCCGCCGGCCCACGCGCCCGTGCCCCCTGGGCACCACCCCCAGGGCGGCGGCGGGGAGCACGAGTGCTGCGAGCGGGTGGTCATCAACATCTCAGGCCTGCGCTTTGAGACCCAGCTCAAGACCCTGGCGCAGTTCCCCGAGACCCTGCTGGGAGACCCCCGCAAGAGGATGCGCTACTTCGACCCCCTGCGCAACGAGTACTTCTTCGACCGCAACCGGCCCAGCTTCGACGCCATCCTCTACTACTACCAGTCCGGGGGCCGGATTCGGCGCCCGGTCAACGTGCCCATCGACATCTTCTCGGAGGAGATCCGCTTCTACCAGCTGGGCGAGGAGGCCATGGAGAAGTTCCGGGAGGACGAGGGCTTCATCCGCGAGGAGCAGAGGCCTTTGCCCAACAAGGAGTTTCAGCGCCAGGTGTGGCTCCTCTTTGAGTACCCAGAAAGTTCTGGGCCAGCTCGAGGCATCGCCATCGTCTCGGTCCTTGTCATTCTCATCTCTATCGTTATCTTCTGTCTGGAGACTCTGCCCGAGTTCAGGGATGACCGAGACTACGAGGGGACGGGTGGAACCTTTGGGACGGGGGGTGGCCCGTTCACACCGGACGTCTTCACCAATTCTTCCTCGGCCCCCTCCATGGTGTCATCCTTCACCGACCCCTTCTTTGTGGTGGAGACTTTGTGCATCATCTGGTTCTCTTTTGAGCTGCTTGTCCGCTTCTTCGCCTGTCCCAGCAAGGCCACCTTCTCTAAGAACATCATGAACATTATCGACATTGTGGCCATCATCCCCTATTTTATCACGCTGGGCACTGAGCTGGCGGAGAGGCAGGGTAACGGCCAGCAAGCCATGTCCCTAGCCATCCTTAGGGTCATTCGGCTGGTCAGGGTCTTCCGCATCTTCAAGCTCTCTCGGCACTCCAAGGGGCTGCAGATTCTGGGACAGACCCTCAAGGCCAGCATGAGGGAGCTTGGCTTGCTCATCTTCTTCCTCTTCATTGGAGTCATCCTCTTCTCCAGTGCTGTCTACTTTGCAGAGGCTGACGATCCCAGCTCAGGATTCAGCAGCATCCCTGACGCCTTCTGGTGGGCAGTGGTGACCATGACCACAGTGGGCTATGGGGACATGCACCCAATCACCATTGGGGGAAAGATTGTGGGGTCCCTCTGTGCCATTGCCGGGGTGCTAACCATTGCTCTTCCTGTGCCTGTGATAGTCTCCAATTTCAACTACTTTTACCATCGGGAGACCGAAGGCGAGGAGCAAGCCCAGTATATGCATGTAGGGAGCTGTCAGCACCTCTCGTCTACTGAGGAGATGAAGAAGGCTCGCAGCAATTCCACCCTGAGCAAGTCAGAGTACATGGTGATAGAGGAGGGAGGAATCAACCACAGTGCATTCAAACAGGCTGCTTTTAAGACGGGCAACTGCACAACTACAAACAATCCCAACTGTGTGAACATCAAAAAGATCTTTACGGATGTTTAAAAAAATCCGAGGATGTGTATAAAAACAAAAATAATAATGCAAAGTGACTGTGTTATCTGTATTGTGTGGAACATGCACCATCGTTGGTCTGTGTGTGCACCCTTGTTTTATACATTTATTTTTTCAGATGATTCCTTTTTAAGATCAAAGAAAGGGATTTAAGAATCAGAAGAAAAGAGAATGGGAAGGAAAAAAGGACCTAGAGAAGAACACGCTCGCGGCTGAAACAGGTGTTTGTTCTGCAACATGTTGCAGGGCTGCTTCTGGGTTTTGGTTTTTGTTTTTGGAGGGGGGAGCAGCTTGCCGTTTCTGCTTTTTTTTCTTATTATTTTTGAAGCGAGGCAGTGTGTAGCCGATTCTCCCTTCCCACCACATACACGCACTTGTTGGAATGAAAACTATGAGTCGGAAGGGGAGAAAATAAAATCATGTAGCAGAGCATATTTGGAAGGAAATGACCATTTAATTTTGCAAACTGTCTCTGCTACCACACTGTTAAGTGATGCTTAATATTGAAACGTGGTGTGTGTCATTTACAGGCACATTCTTGATTTCTTTTTCTCCCCAGATAAATTTGTTCAGAGACCAAACGTAAGCAGTTTTGATTTAACCAGAAAAAAACATGCTAGTTTCCTATTGCTAATTCCCTTCCCTTGCAATCCGACGGGATTGTTTCATGCAACCTGAAATTGCTGGTTGCATGATGTTGTAGAGGAAATGTTTCCTACCAAATCGCAAAGATTAACAATTGAGTTAGTGAACAGTATCCTGAGAGTTTGTGCATCCTATGATGTCTATGCAGATTAGGGATTGTTAGTCTCCCATTAAATCAGTAACGGTCTCTTTGCAGTGACTGTGCAGCCTCAAACAAAACCCATCAACCTAGAAACAAAGGGGATATTTCCGCCTATTTGGCTATTTGCAATGCATTTGAGATAAGCGTCTCCATCTATCACAAGAAGATTAAAGTGGCAAACACGCCTTCCAGCGGAAGTTACTAATTCGGATCTGAGTGATACAGTTTCCATAGCAACCCTGGTTTCCTGGGAAACCCCAAAAGGTTGTCATGGCATCCCTCCTCCCATCCCCTTCCTATCCTGTGCTGTTTCCACAGTAACCCTTCCAGATGGTTCCAACTTCTGTGATTTCACAGAAAACCCGCTGCTCTGATAAACTGAACACACACATACATCGAGAGAGTTAATCCCACAGAGATTTGGGTGTAGAAGCTAGTCCTCCTAGATGCACAGTTTTTTTAGATCTGAAAGATTCTTGAAGTCCTAGTACATACTGAATTGAGAAGCAAAACGAAGATATTTAATGGTGCTGCACATGTGCTGAACATAACACCTGTTCATAGGCAAGCACAACAAATCTCCAAATCGCCCTGGCAGTCAAGTTGATATCTGATCAATGAAATTGAAAATTGATTCTCTTTGTGCAAATGTATACATCTGCTCAGCAGTTTTAGCAAGGCGATCTCGTCTCTGCACCTTACAGAACAAATCATATTTAAACTTACGGTACATGACCTAGATTTTTCAAAAGCCTCCCTCCAAATCCAAACAGCGATTGTACTTTCAAGCGCGTATGGCACTGAACAGCCAGACAGGACACTAATGAAAAAGGATGCCAGTCTAATGAAACAGGGGGACAAATGCAGATGACCTATAAAGATCAGGGGGAAAAGTAACCAAAACTGAGGGGAAAATATGCCTGCCTCGTCTTATTCACACATCAGGGGCTGCGGAGCATCAGACAGGATCAGGTGAGCTATGCAATGTGGAGAAAACAGTTAATGAATCCTAAGAGGTCATTGTTCTTTGAGAGACAGACTTCATATTTTGACTTTGACTGTTTGGATGGCACACAGTACGCCCCTTAGGAGCATGCACAATAGGAAACCTGCACTAATTTCCCTAAATCCCTTGATTTTCTTTCATATTAAAAGTATGGTCTTTATTTTGATTTCATATTGTTTGAGTTAAATAACAGGCATTTCCTTTAAATAGCAGTATACATCTTTGTTGTGGAATGAAGCAACAATTCAGCCTTCAGCATCATTCACCAATCAGGTGCCAAAAGGATCATTTCCACAATGTGTCAGTACTTTGTCTCAAGATTTTTTTTTAACAGGAAAATAAAATGACAGTCTTTTCTTCCCTGCAAGTCTGAGTATCAGCATTTAGAGTCTAATATAAACATCTGCTTAAATCCCATTGAAATTGGTGCTTTGCTGAATTGTGAAGGACTTACGCACATGCTGAAATGCTTGGCCAAATTAGAGCAATTGGTCTTATTGTCATTTAGAACAAGAAAAATATAGGGAAGTGATGGAACAGATGGTTTTTAATAGGCAACTCCATCATTTAATTTTAATTATACAAGTGCAGAATTTTCTTAGAGTTGTAACATGTGGTTTTATTATTCAAGATTTTGGGGATGGAATCTCAGCCACATTGAAGCCAATGAGTACGTGGCCATTGTTTTCAGTGGAGCTGGGATTTCATCCATGATCCACAAGTTGTGTTTGATTCTGATTCCACTTAATATTTACCCCCTTTATCTCATTCTCTCCCTGGTTTTCAACATCAAGTAGAAGTTTTATTAGCTAAACACCGAGAAATACATTGGGTTCTATGTTCAACTAGATGAAAATGGATGTAACTTCAATAGAACTATATTCTTTTGCCCCAGTTGGTTAGTTAGTTAATGTTTGTGAAGTGGTTAGATACAGTACTGAACAGGGATGGTACGGTAGTAACTAGAAATATATTACTGCCTCCTTCTGGCTAGTTTTTTTTGGGGGAACAGAAATTTTGAGCCTTCATCTTTTTTCTTTCAGTACTTTTATAAACTGTTTTATCATTCATGCAAACACGTCATCTATTCATCACTTTTCTAGATATCTCCCTGATATGCTTCTTATCTCATGAAGACCATTCAGAGTTCCTTGTTTTCTGTTAGGAATTTATGAGGAATTCTCAGTACAGATTTTGACATGTTATTTTCATTGGTATCAAAGATTTTATTCACCCAAATTTTTAAAAGGAGGATTATAGTACGAAAACAATGGAAATACACTGTCCATTTACTTCCACTGAGAGCACTATAGATCCACAGATGAATGCTGAATTTGAATTATTTCAGTGTCAACATGTTTAGATATGTGAAAACAACATAGTAGTGTGAAGATGACACTTAACCCCAAATATCCCAAGGTATCCATATTCTTTCATGAAAAAGGCAGAAAGTCTTAGTAATAATTATGAATTTCATGATGCTTCTTTGCCATATTTTTGTGTGTGGATGATAGCAAAATAACTTGAAAACTGGACTGTATTGACAAGGTGATGTCCCTGGAAGGCTGCAATGTTAATCCACTGCAGTAAAAGAAACCATTCCCCAGATACAGAATGGTACAACTGACAAAGCAGGTCTGACAGCCAGCAAAATCACTGCTGCTCTCCTTCTAAAATATAAAATGCATAGACAAAATGTTAAAAGCAGATAAGTGGGATGAGACTAGGGACAGACAGAAATTTTCTTTATGGTCTACCTGCTTGCAAACGACCTTTCCCTCCACTTCATATCTGTGAGTTTGACTCATTCAAGAACAGGTACTATATCTCTAGAACTTGATCTGCTCTGTTGCATGTTCTGAAGGTTAGTTTTTTCATTAGTTCTTGAGAGCATTCCTTTAGGGGCTGGAGATGGTGTTTCCACTGATGAAGGATTATTCTTTTTGCAACCCGCTAGCTTTCTGTAATCCATTTTTATCTCCTACCTTGTAATGTGCTCTGCCTAGTGTATCACTTACGGGCCCTTGACAGTAATTTTTTAGTTAAAAATGAACCTCATTCTTAGCAGCATGTTAAATTAGAATGTTTATAATGTGCTTAAAGAGAGCACTGTACAAGATTAGCATTTTCTGTTCTGCTTCATGTAAATTATCTGGCAGTTTAGCAAAAGGCATCTTCTAGGGGGGAGTGCCTAGTGTCATATACCATGATATTAAGTAGAGAAAACATTGTTAATGAAAGGTCATGGCATGTATCTAAGATCTGCCACAGCAGAGCAGTGTAGACAGCAAATGTTTATATGTAGTACAGGCAGTTACCTTCAATGCCTGTTTTCTGTATGTACAATGTGGCACAGTTGCCATTGCAGTAGGAACAATAACTTGTGAGTTCCCTGACATCTGTTCTTTTTTAAATCTCCACCTTCTCACAGGGCCTCTGTCCTTCACACCTGTCAGCAGGGAGATGAAGTGACATTCACTTGTCTCTTAGAAGGACGCAGAACAGGAACAGGCAGTTCCCACCACAGGGAACAAAACCTGCACTGCTTTGCTTGCAGCCTGATTGTTTGGGCTTCCAGAGTCTTAGTCTCCCAAATGCTTTTTTAGATTCAAAGTTTCAGAGTTTGTACAGGGGCATTCCCATCTCCAGGACATTTACTAATGGTATTTTTATGGGGGACAGAGGAGGAATGAGGGGGGACTATGTATCCTAAGGGTTTGATCTAACATCCATTAAAGTTTATGCAGGACTTTCCTGCTCAGTGTTTCCATCACAGAACAGGGTGATGTGCAAATCTCAGTGGTTGCAAACCACCCACATAGCCAGCCATGAGAGAGGCTGTATGAAGGCGTATTATAAACTGTTGTGGCCATCAGGTCTAGCATTCATAGCAGGGTCCTTGTTGCTATCTGCTTTTCTGGCCATCATTCCTACAAGGCTACATATGCTGGTCAGAAGATTTTGGAGGTAGCTGTGAACAGATCCTTTGATCCTGCTTGGAGCTGTATCTTTACTTAGCCAGTCCCGTACGTAAGGGAGGCTTGCATACTTTCTACCATGACTGCTAGAAAGATGATGAAGATTCCTCATGCCAGTCCGGATGACAAGTCTGTAGTAGTAGTGCCAGTCTTCTACAGACACAAATGTTCCTGTCTTTTTCTTCTTTTATGTACCATGCCCTCAATCTCGTCCTCCTTTTTCCTTTTCATCCTTTATTCACAGAATTCCTTCCTCTCCCCCACTTGTAATCCAAGTGCCCTCGAGAGACATACTATTTCATTTTTGTAACGTATGCCAAAACAGTTCCACTCCTTTTTTTCTAACATGCCTTGTGCTTGCCACTTGTTTGATCACTTGTATGCTGTATCCTTTTTCTCCTACCCAGTATCTGATTTTAGACTTTTTATATGGTAAATTCTTTGAAGCAGGGCCTGCTTGTCCTTAAATGTTTATACAGCTCCTAGCACAAGAGAGCCTGGTTTGGGACTCTGGGACAGAACTAGGATATATGTAGATTATGGCAACAACAATAGTAGTGCGTATAGGGTTCAATAAGGTCTGGAAAGCATAGCTAGTCAGCTTATTCCAAAAAAGGGTAGACTTTCTCTATAGACAATCATTGTAGTAATAACAATGCCCAGATCATAGAATCATAAAATCACAGTAAGTGAGGGCTGGAAGGGACCTCAGGAGGCCATCCAGTCCAACCCCCTGCTCAAAGCAGGACTAGGAACAACTATATCATCCCAGCCAAGGCTTTGTCTAGTTGGGTCCAAAAAAACCCCTCCAGGGATCGAGATTCCACAGCCCCTCTAGGGAACCTGTTCCAGTGCTTTCCTACCCACCTAGTGAAAGAGTTTTTCCTAATATGTAATCTTATCCTCCCTGTATGATCTGATATGGTATGTGTTAACAGGGAGTGTGCCTTCATGTGCAAATAATGTGACAATAAACTGCAGAGCAACATGTGCCACAGTAAATTAGTCCTGGGCACAATGTCTACATGTGCACCCAGGACAGCAGCAAATTAAGCCAGGGAGGAGCAGCTGATGCTAGCTAGGGCTGCTCCTGCTCTGTGCTGCCCCCACACCCCCACCCTGCAGCAGCTAGGGGGAGCTCCAGACTCCATTTGCAGTGCAGCCCAGGATCTGGGGGGCAGCCCCAAGCTGTTAAGGGGCATAGAGAGTCAGGCCCGGGCAGTGGGTGGCTGCATTGTGGAGCAGAGGAGCTGGCAGAACCACAAGGTTCATGTAGCTGCCAAGCCATGTGGCTAGGCAGCAGGTAGGAGTGTGGCCCCCTGCTGGCTGATCTGGTCAGGCACAACTTACACCCGGGTCAGCATCTACACGTGCAATGCTGCATAATAAATAACTCCGCAGTAGGATAGTATTTGTATTTATAAGTACTACTCAGCTGCAGAGTTTATTAGTTTCCTGTGGCTTAATGGCACTGCATGTGTAGACATGAAACATTTACTGCAGGGCTAATTGGGTAACCGCAGTAAATGTCTCATATGTAGATGCACCCAGGAAATCCCAAAGTACTGTATGAAGGAGGTCAGTATCATTATCCCCTTTTTGTAGCTGGGAAAACCAAAGTACAGAAAGAGGAAAGGAATTGCTTCAGGTCACTCTGCCAGCTAGTGGCAGAGGAAGGGGCAGAACCCAGTTCCTAAATCCTAATCCCAGCTGTTATCCACAGGCACACAATGCCTCACAATTTAGATCTCTTCCTTGGTGGAGGGCCTCTGGGATGCAGGCAACATTAACAGGTGTAATTGTTTTTTACAGAAGGACTAAGCACCTGAAAATACTAACTAAATATGTAACTTTGTCTAAGAGATGCACATGCTTAAGACTAGTGGTTTTTAAGGAAGTGTCTTCTCTATTATTGCTATAGAACTAGATGAGTACTGTAAGATACCATGTATGGGCGTTAGTATTTTAGTGAAATCTTTAAAATGCTAGCGTTGAGTCACCTTTCTGCCAAGTTTTTAAAATATATGAGTCTTTTTGTGTACACACTGAGCCAAATCCTTGTCCCATTGAAGGGTAATAAGATGTTTACAAGTGAGCAAAACAGAGCTTGGCTGAAAATGTATTCAAGCATATCAGAGTAGAAATGGGATAGTGTTTTTCTCATAACTCCTTAATGAAGCAGAAAAGGCATCATTATATACATTGTAGTTGAGATTGAGGCTCCACGTGTTAGGCACTGTATACCGAATCCCTGCACAGAGGCTATAACTAAACAGGGAAGTTGGAACATAGGCAGAGAGAGGACCGCAGTATTGTATAAAAAGCGAAAGCTAATATGATTGAAATAGTGAGACAGTGAAAAGGAACCGACCAATCTGTTGCCATTTCTTGTTGCTGTGCCAGATTCTTTCCTCTGACATGGGGCCGTAGAGATGGTAGATCTGACCATCTGGGCAGTCTTCCTTGTGAGCAGGTGTTTTGGTCTGGTGTAGACCTATGAAAAGAGATAGCAGAGGAAAGTGTGCAGCCAGAGTGCCATTGCACTGTAACAATTCACCTGCCAAAAAGTAGGCCCAGCATAGAATTTATTTTGCAAAGGGGAAATCTCAAGCAGCTTGCTGGGTACTGTTGAGCATCTGTGGTATTGTATTTATATTACACCAGTCTGATACAAACAGTTTTTGAAGTCAGAAACTTGGAAATGAGTTCTTTTGGGTTCTTTCCACTGTACCATTTATTTACAAGCTCACAGTTACCCTGGAAACAACTGTAGGTTGGGATTTTATCTGTCTTGGCTTTGATGGGAACACTTTTTGGAGAGTGTGCACAATGGCCAATTAAATATGCAGTGCTGTTTGGTTTTTTTAATCTGTGAAAAGAAATAACCCCCACAGAATACATGGTAGGTTCTACAGTTAGGCAGTTTGTTAGTAATTAATGTTCTGTATTGGTGGGGGTACTCAGTGTAAATTGGGAAAATAGATTGGTTACTGTGACAAAATGTTGCTTGAAGAGCTTAGGTATTTGCTACCAAAGACAAGGAAAGTAAGATGCATTGAAGATGATATATCTTCACAGCTGTCATTGGAGTTAAGGTCTTGGGGGAATGGCGAGTGATGACTTGTTGTCTCTCTTCTTACAGAGACAGCACAATCTCAAGAATTAGCTCTTGGGTAGTCAGAAGCAGAGAGATTGTGTTGACGTGGGGGCATGCGGACTTGTGTGGGAAAGTCACTTTCCTCCATGGAGAGTCCAGGAAGAAAGCAGCAGGTGCCTTGCTGTATACCTCTGGAAGAATTGGGGTAAACTGGATGAGAATCTCTTCCCTGACCCTCACCCTCCAAAGAAGGGAGAATTGGGTGGGGAAAATTGTTGGTGACAAACTCCTTCTTTTTCTGGGAAGAGGTGATAATTGTTGGGGTGGTGGGAAATCCAACTTTGAAATCCCAAACTATCCCAAGCCTGGGGAGCTTATTGAGTTAGTCTAGCTAAGACAAGCTGGTGTCTGTAGTGAGTGGTACTTACCACTATAAGAGGTCACTATAGAGGTCCACTATAGTGGACCACTATAGAGGTCACTATATTCCAATGATCTGCAACTGCGCAAGTGAAGTGTGACACCACCCTCCGTTTAACTGTTTACAGTAATCTATTTAAAGTCCTTACTGTTAGATTCATATCTTCAGCTGTTTATGTTGGCCAGTGACTTGACTGGAGCTATGATAATATGCATGTTTGCGGATCAGGCCTTTACAGGTCATTTCTGAAACAAGTTCTTCTACTAGCAGCTGAACACCTCATTTCTCCAACTGAGAGCAGAAGCATGATAAACTTTCTTCCAAACTGATAGAAACCCACCTTCCAACCCATTTAGCTGGACAGCAGAGCATCCTGCTGCCTGTGGGTTTCTGGCTGTGTGCATGGTCACAGAGCTTAGAGAAAAAGTGTCTTTTTATTTAAAGAGATTAAGAAATTATATCTGTATGAACCATAGCGGATGTCAAATGAATAAAGGAGCAGTTGGGCCTTGAAGATGAGAGGTGACTTGTTTATTAACTCCTGATTACAGTCTGTATGGAGTTTTCCATAGCAGTGCCATGGAGAGGTGGAGGAGTTTGATTAGGACAGTACAAGAAAAGGAGGAGACTGGACCACTGATCGTACCTGCCCTCGCATGCGTATCTGTACATAATGTTACATGCAGGTGAGGTTTCTGTTACCCAGGAGCTCCCAGGCAGAAAATCTACCTGAAAGTCACTCCAAACTGACTGCAATCTTCTCTTTGCTAGAACAGCTACAAAGAAACCAGCATCTTTCAGAAATGGACCAAGGGGTCTGAGAGTATGTGTTGGTTCTTTGTGTTCCTAGCAACCTTCATTGACAAGGCACCACTAGCCGATGCAACAGAAAGCCTGAGGGAAGACAAGACAAGTGGTACTTTTCCTGACCTCTGATGCAAGGGGCTGGGGTTTTTTTTGTGAATTTGTAAGCTGGCTGTGACTCTCTGATGTAGGGACCAGTTTTGTATTAGAGTTAGCCTCTAGGCTGCTTTGATTTATAGCAATTGCTTATGGCTCCCATCTGTCACCCAGGGAGTGCTAGTGCTGTATTTGAGGTTTGCTAGGCATGCTCTTATCCCAGAGTCTGCATGTTGGTAACAGGGTAATTTAGAAGGGAGGGCAGGGACATTATTTTCAGCTAGGAACATCTAGCTACCTTGTGGCATAAAGGAGCTGGTGAGGAGAGAGAATTCGGTTCATAAATATTCACATATGTTACATAATGGGGCCAAATTCAGCTCTCACTTACATCAGTGTACATCTGCTTGGTTACTGAGCAAAATTTGGCCCCAAACTGTAGGCGACTGGTAGGGGAGGCATGGGATGGGGGGGCATGTGCCCCCCCTGACAGAGCCATCCCCGCTGCCGATGCCAGCAGCAGCATCTGCAGGTGCTTGCCAGCTCTGTCCCCACCGGTGGCATCTGCAGGTGCTCAACAGCTCCGTCTAGCAGTGCCTGCAGGTGCTCGCCAGCCCCGTCCCTGCTGCCACCACCACTGCTGGCTTCTGCAGGTGGCCCCCCAGACTCAGAAGGCATCAGTCGCCCATGCCCTGAACACATAAAATAAGCAGCTCTTCCAGACTTGAGCTGGTACATACTAAACCTAGACTTTACCATTTGTACTGTATTCACTACACAGGAAGATTAGTAATATGGTAACAGTATATATAAACAAAGTACTGACGCTATGGGGATTTCATTTTGACTGCATCAGGACTACAATACTACTGTTTTTTGTCAGTTGGTTAAATTAATTTGTACTTTTGCTCATTAGAAAATATACCCTCTTGCAGCAGACTTAAGGCATTAAGTTCATGTGCCTCTTCTTTTCAGTGAAGCCATTTTATCCCTGCTGCTGGAAGTACAGGAACTGGTGTAGTGTGGGCACTAAGCGCATGGGTGACTGCCCAGTGGTCATAAGCTCGAGGCCATAGCACAAGTTCTCATGGCGCAGTCCCATCAGGTTCCAACAAATCTGTGGATTCTGCTAAATACCTTGTCACATGAGAACCTGAAAAGGGAAAGAAAGGCTGGCAGTATAGGGAAAAATACAGCCAAAACTGCTTTGTTGAAAAATACTTCATATTAATTCCGCTGTGACTCTTTGGTTAGACTTTCTATAAGCAAAATGCTGTTTTACAAGATCCACAAGTTTCATGAATCCATGTGTCACATCAACACATAGTTCTTGCCTTTGCATTTCTGAGTAAGCCCCGCAGTAGAACATTGACAAACATTCATGCATGAAAATCCCCTCTGGGCTCTGTCATTTTTTCTCTTTTATTATAAACTGAGACATGTTCAAGTAAATTAAAACCTGTCTTGTATCAGGCTGAGCTGAAGCAAGCTTTGGCTTTTAGTTTGTCACTGGTTTTATGTGGCTAATTTCTTACCCATTGCTGCTTCCCTACTAATTTTTAATTTGAATAATCCTTGTGAGACAACGCTTAGAAACTTAAATCCAAAGGCTTAAACTGACTACACAGAACATTGCACAGATGCTTTTTAAAAAAAATATGTCCTTTTCCTTAAGGATTTGCAGTTCAGGTGTTTCTCAATGGGTTCTGTAAGCATGTGCGCACACATATGTACAGTGCATATACGTATGTTTGTACCTAGGCACACATCTGCGCATTGTATTTCTACACTTATTACACTTATTTTTAGCCTCTTTGTGCATATGGTAATATTTGAATAGTGAGAATTTATTTAGATTTGGAGTTGTTATTACTATGAAAGAAAATGAGAGCCTGCTTGATTTTGGCAGGCAGACGTGTTAGGAATAGTCACTTCAGAACAGAACAATAAGAGTCTGTCTAGTCTTATTTCTGACAGTGGCCAGTAGCAGATGTTTCTTACACTTCCTCTAAAGTGTCATAGAGAACATTTATAGACTCTGTCTGGATCTTAAATAGTTTGTGCCAATCCCTTGCTGAAATCTCCAAACACAATTTTTAAATTGAACCCTCTCATCGGCTGCTTATAAATGTATGTTTACATTAGTGATCAGCTCACGGTGCTATTTTCTCAACAGATTTACCACCAGAAGTTTTAGGACCAGCTCCCTTATACCTAAAGTGTCAACTTCCACCCATGGTGATGGAAGTAGATGAAAGCCCTAATCCTGCAGCTGATTGTCTCTGTGAATAGAGCTCCCTGCAGCAATGCATCCACATGCAAGGTCACTCCCTCAGGCTGTAATAAAGAGCACACCAACCACCCATGCAGGATTAACAACTGCATTCTGAAATATAGCCTGAAAATCATAGAATTCCTGTGAATCTTCTGCTGTTGCAATGAGTACCTGGAATATGTAGTTCAATATAGGCTCAATCCCACATAATTGAAATTAGTGAGTAGGGACCTTCACGGTGGAAGCAGAGTGCGCGGTGGCTGCTTTAATCTTGCATCTTCACACACACCCTATTACTCGCATCCCCACTTCCTGCTG
>NW_005842137.1:1832432-1849939 GCF_000455745.1 Alligator sinensis
GAGGGCCCCACCGCTCCCTCCTGATCAGCAGGGAAGCTAAAAGCACACTTTTAAACATGGCACTGTTTTCACCTGCCTACCAGTCAGCAGCAAACAGCAGGGGCCATCTGGGGCCCCTCTGCCAAATTAAGGTGGGAGGCAACAACGGTGTCATATTTAAAACTGCAGTTTTCACCTCCCCGCTGATCAGGAGCGAGTCGCAAGCAGGGCCCTGCCACTATGGGGAGGGGGGTAGGGACCGCGGGGAACCTGCAAGGTTAAAGGAGCCACAGAGCACCCCAGTTTCACCATAAATTTGGTAGGTCCCTTTCAGTGCGTCTTCTTCGACTGACTTCAATAGGAGCAGAATCAAGCCCTATGCTTAAGTTACAAAGCCAATGCTGCCTTATGAATGGTAGGCTGGGGGAATTTTGACCCTTTACATATAAAGGAATCAATCCTAACATTTCAGCTGTGCCATTATCTTGCTAGGTAACCATGGACAAATCCCCTCACCTCTCTGTGCCTCAGTTCCCTATCTGTAAAGCACTTTCCTCTATAAAGTGTTATGAAAGCTATCAATGAAAAGTACTCGTTAACCTAAGGATGGGTGAGGCATAAGGAGACTGGAGGTTTGAGAAAAGTTAAACTTTTGGGGGAGTTGCGAAGCTGGTTTGAGGTTCATGAATCTTTTTTATCTTTATAATTCACATTTGTGTTTTGTTCTTTCCAAGAGCCATTTAAGTTTGTTCCAGCTGAAGGGAAGCACAGGCTTTGTGCTAGGGATAGATCTGTTCCTGAATTCCCCACACAGATGCAGAATCTAGGCTACTGCAGGCAAGTCGTCTGATCTATTGACTGCACTGGAGTTAAGTAGTGTAACTATTAATACAAAATATTTTTATGATCCCAACTTTGCAGTTCCATTGAAATCCACAGAGATGTAACTGAGGGCACTTTTAGACTTCTTGACCAAACTCTGAGCAGGATTTTTTGGAGTGCAGCTCCATTGATTTCCATGAAACTGTGCTATTTTATAACAGCTGAGGGTCTGCTTTCATTCAAATTTTTTGGTGCTTTTTTTCCTCCCCTTTTCAGCCCTGCATCTGCTTTTCACTCTTCCAACCATTTGCTCTATTCCTGTTGTTCCTGCTCCTGAAGGCTCTCGTTATTTTTGTGAATCCCTCCTGCCTTCCTCATTGCTTTTGCCAAATGCATGACATTCCAGTGGGTTAGAAATAAGACAAAAAGAGCTTGTCCATCCTTGACTTAAAAGAAGCATACACATCTTCAAGCCTGTTAATCTAGCACTTCTCATTAGCACAATACTTGCTTTAAAATATAATCTCCCCTGAAGGGTGTGAAAGCGAGCCTGCCTGAAGCTCTGTGAGCAGCATGAGGTGCTATGGAGGACCGTTTTAATACAGCTGCGGATGTGTTGTTTATGCCAACACTGTCTTTGAACTTTATAGGGTTTTTAAAGGCCTGAAGTCACAAATTGTCAAACATTTTTCAGATGAAAAATTCTCTGGCTTCCATGATCTCCTCCATCTTCTGTTTAATTTTTAATTGAATGGGTCTGGATGAAATCTTTGGAATGATGCCAGGAATGAATTTCACCCCTCTCCTCCACATTAAAGCAAATCTCATTTCAGACTGAGTGGAATCAAGCTTTGGTTTTTATCTTGTCTAGCTCATCGAATGTGACTAAACTTTTCCGTGAGTATTGCTCTCATCCCTGGTTCTAATCTGAGTAATCCTGAAAAAGCAGAGTTATTCGTAGGCATAAAACCAGCCAAATGAGCAACCCAGCCTTCTTCTCGTCAGCATGGCTTTTAAGTAGCTGCAGGCTAGAGGGGGCTCTAAGGAGTCAGTGTTGTCCTATTGTTGGAGCACTGGCGTGGCACTTTCTATTCCAGGCTGTGTTGCTTTTATTTCCAGTGTATCACTTTCCCCATTTTTTAAACTGGTATACTGATGTTGACCCCTCTGTAAAGCACTCTGAGATCTTTGGAAGGAAAGCTCTGTGTAAGTTAGATATTATACATCACTCAGGTGGGTGCTATGCTCCCTTCAAGAGTATGGGAGTGACAGGGACTTTGGAGCTCTGGGCAAGGGTGTGCTTACTTTATATCGGTACCATTCCCCACTAGGCTGATGAGGAAGGGAGTTATACTTGAAGAGAGGTCTAGACCTAGAAACCAGTTCCAGTCTAAGTGATGCTGAAGGAAAGCTACAGCATCTGCATGAGCATCCTCGCCGTTATGCTGGATTTACTCCAGGTTAACTCAGTGGGGTCTAGGCCTCTGTCCATAACAGAAAGGATAGTACCTTACTATTTATTAGTGGGAATGGGATTTATTAGTGGGAATGGGAATGAGATCTGCCATCTTTTCTGAGATATGGCATTTTTAACTGTCATCAGATCTCCTATTTGGGGGAATGTTGTGCTGCAACAACTCGGACAGTTTCTGGAGCCCAGGACTTCCTTGACTCTGGTCGTTCAGCTGCAAGTGCTCCTTTACCCTAAGAGTGTATGATGTTCTGTTTTCTTATTTCTCCTGCTCAACCTGGCTATGAAGCAGCTTAGACAGGTTAGTGAGTAGATGCAAACTGTAATTTGGCCAATATTATGTTTATGATACCCAGTTCTAGATTTTTTTGTGTGTGCCTGGCTTGGCTTTATCAGTGCATTTCTGCAGACCTTACTTCAATTAATCCACCGGATTAGATTACTGTAAAATGCTTTCACATGGAGCTACACCCCCTTGGAAACCGAAGCTAGTGCTTAAATGCAGTGGTCAGTTTGCCACATGGAATTGAATGCTAGGAGCATGTTACACAAGTGCTTTGGCAGCCGCATTACCTGGCAGTAAGAGCAGAATCCTGTTTCATTTTATGTGCTCAGATGGCACACACCAGCAGTTCTTGGTGCTTACACACAGTTAGCGATCCTTTTCCATGTGCTGTGGAGATGTGGGCATTTGCAGGCTGTCTGGGTAGGTACATGGCTCCACATACAGGTAAGTCCCAAATTTGATTTAGATGCTGCCATAGGAGGAGGGGACCCTTCTGTGTACTAGCTTAATGGCTATGGGGTTAGGGCAAAAGGAGGTGTAGGTTCTAGGCCTCATGCACCCAGAGTGTGTGTGAGCCCAGGTGTCTTCCACCCAGCATGGTTATCTAACCACCTTGCCACAGATCAGCATTGCCTAGTCCCTTCCCCAGCCCTTCTCTTCCCTACTGCACTTTGAATTTAATTATCATTGGGGACGTCTAGAAGTCTCCATATGGCGGCGTTGCTACGGCACTGTGCTTTAGTACTTCTTTTTGGAAGTACTTAAAGCATGGCACAGTATGGGTAGTTGCCACGCCATGTGCACGATGCATGGGTAGATTTTGCTGCTACGTTGCCGTAGGGGTGTGCTCTACTCGGGGAGCTCACCACTGTGGTGATGTAGCTGACAACCACGTGTAGACGCGTGTGACCATTATGTTGCCGTAGTGCTGCATACGGCAATGTAGCCCATTGCTATGTCTCCATAGGACATGTAGACAAGCCCATTAGGTAAAATGAGCAGTGGGGGAATTTCTGCCCCGCTGGGAGAAAGGGCCCAGGCTAGAACCAAAGGACTCTTCCCTGTCTGGGTGGTGCATACCCTAACCACCAGGCTGTTGGGCTCAAACATCCTTCTCCTTCTCACCACAGCCACAAGTCAATTTGCCCTGATATGTGTGCATGGGGCTATGTACCTTCCTGGCCAGAATGCAGCCTTTTGCACATGCAAAGTAGCTGTGTGGACAAACATCCACTACATGTGGAATAAGATCACTGAGTGTTACAGCCACAAATGTCATTTGCCCAGCCGCATACCTGCCTTTCAGGAGTGTAAAGTGAAGTAGGATTTTGACTTATATTTCTGTGTTGAATTTAAAGTGGTATTTTTCTTTACACTATGAACTATTAAATAGGATCTTGGGTGACTGGGTCCAAAACAATGCTTTTGATACCACCCTGCTGCACCTGAGATCACCTGAGGCTCCTATGCTAGACTGTCTTCATTTTTCTTATGGTACCTTATGTTTTGGAGTTCATTCTCCACTGCCAGCCAGAAATTCTTAACTTTCATACTGTGGGCAAAAACCACAGGGGAGGATGTTTATAGGTGTTACACTTACTGAGGAAAGGGGTTTAATCTTATTTCTGCAGGTGCATGTTTGTATGCCTGGAAGGAAATTCTGTTATGAAGATGAAATGATTTAAAGGTGCCTGGAACAGGTGATGAGAACTTGGTTAAATCTAATCTGAACAGATCATAAAATCCACGGTATTTTTAAAAGTGCCTGTCTAGTCTAACTAATCTAATCTAGATTCGATTAGGTTAGATTAATCTAGTGTATGGTATTGGGGTGTCTTTGTTTTATGAGCCCTGGAACAAGGAGGTGCAGGGATACTCCTATTCTAGGGCTAGCATTATCCTCCCTCTTTGGCCTGGGAAAGAAAAAAAACGCATAAAAACACTGAGGTCAAATGCAGCACTTTTTCCAGGTGGTGAAATCTTTGAGCTAAAATCTGGCTTCCTGCAGTCCCCGACAGCATTCAAGTACCTGATGGGAGTGCTGTAGGCTAGATCAGCACCATTAGCATATTGCTGTTTATGATCCAAACCAGAGTGCTGTACTGTGGCACTCTGACTATCCTGCAAGTTATGGTATGAGGGGTAAGAGTGGGAGGCAAAGTCTCTTACTCCAAAAAAGTCCCCACCTTCTATGTCCAACAGTTAGTCATGCCTTCCTGCTGTCATGACCATTGAACTTCTTCAACAAAACTTTTACTCCTGCTTTATGCAAGATTTGGCTCAAACTATACAGAGAACAGATGCTTAGTAATTTGTATGGGTCTGTGGAAGCTCATTATACATATTTCTGTATCTTGTTTTTTATCATCCTCTTCAATTAGTCAACTTTATAGCTTTGGAATAAAAAATCCTTCTGGGCTGACAGTGAGCACATCTGGTTTTAACCTGGGAGTGAATTATTTCCCTAGCAGGAGGGGAGGGCCTAAGTCTTTTGAATTGGACACACACAAGCCCACCCTCCCCAATTGCCGGGTGTTTCATCTTTTCTAATTGTGAATTTATGAGGTTATAAAACCAAACTTGCTGTTCAGTGTACTGAGCTATTTAGAGTGAAATGCACACCAGGCAGCTGGTTCACTTATTTGAATCAGAGCTTCTCAATATGGCCTAGTGGACAAGCCACTGGCTTGGGACTCAGGAGATCTCCTTTAGTTCTCCTGTTTGCCCTGAAACAGGGGTGCTGATGCTCACTTCTTTAGCAGGGGTTTTGAAAGAGCTAGCTATTACAGTGGTCCCAAGCTGGAACCGCCTTCCTCCCTTGTTCTACATATGAATCTAGTTTGGCATGATGTGGTTTGGGTGCGCCTTTGTCCAAGTGCCACCATATTTGAGTCTATGGCTCTTGTTTGCTATTTTGAAATGTATTTATATTACACTAGTGTCAGGAGGTCTCACTGTGCTAGACATTATACTAACCCAGGCACGGACAGTTTCTGCCCAGAAGACATTATGGTCTACACAGCTGAAACAGGAAAAGTGACTTGTCCAAAGTCATAGCCCATGATGGTAGGAGAGCCGGGATTAAAATCTACATCTTCAGTGTCCCAGACCCACACACTACCTGCTAGCCTATACTGCCTCCCTATATATTTTTTTGAATTTTATTAACTACATATGGACACATTGGGTTTGATTCTTTCTTCATTTGTAACTCCAGAACAACTCCAGTGCAATCAGTAAAATGAGATCCCTTAGGTGTTTATTAGAGTAGGGAAGAAAGAAGACTTTTTTGAGGTTTATGCAGTTAAGGGTGCCAATTTGAGTCTCTCCTGGTTGCCTAAGTGGCCATTTTTGGTTGTGTGCAGGGCATTTTTTTGGTAGTTACATGCCTAGAGGAATTCTGTTTCTGAATGTGTAGCCCTGTGTGCATGGAGAACAACATAGGTGCATGGCTCAGGGAGGTGGCTGCTGAGCTGCACACACCTTCTGGCTTGCTCTCTTCCCTCTGGACCCAACGTATCTCCCACATATGAACCTCTTGTGGCTGCCCACTGAGCCAGATTTAAAAGAAGAAGCCTATGAGTAATGGCTGACCTTTGGATGGTGCTTAGAGTGCTATATGCTGGGAGGTCAGAGACAGTTAGATTCAAACATCTGCCTGGGTGAGGGAGTCCTAAAACCCCAGAGACTCCACCTTCCCATGTAAGTGTTCTTGCCGTTCATCTATTCGGTAGAAGATGGGAAGGCTTGCACATGCCTATGTAATTATCCATATGTGCAGAATTATGCATCCAGGAATAGAATTCCCCTGGGTACATTCATGCCTTGCAGGTGACCAGATCCAGGGACCTGGATGACCAGGAAGAGAATAGTATCTTAAATTTGCAGAGGGGGAAGCATGCAAAAAAGAACATGTAAATTGATTATTGATTGATTATTGCAACTGCATTGCTAACATTACTAACTGAAAGTAGTAATGCAACTGCATTACTGCAATACTAACTGAAAGTACTATACCAACAAAGTACTAACAAATACTGAATGACCTTAAGAGCTGTAGTCAATCACATTTTCCCCGTATTGAGAATAGTTCTTCAGAAGAATGCATGTTATATGAAGAGTAGGGGAAAGTGACATAATTTTGACATCACGTATGATGTCTCTATGTTATGATCCATTTGCACAGAGCAGAAAACTTTGTGATGGACTCTATGCACATGTGAAGTTATAACCCCTCTCTTGAAAGATAGCAGCTCTTCGTTGCATCCTAACTGATGGAGTATATCCAGCCAGTTCCTCTCTACAGTGAAGGTGGGGGGAGGTTTGTGGCTCACTTTGGTGACTCTGAAGACACTAGTTTTAATGGTTGAGACACCATCACTGGTTTTTAAGGCCACAAAGGACCAGTGTGATGTCATAAATCTCTTGCATAACAAGAGGGGGAAGGTCTTCTCTGAATCAATCTCTGCTCCAACTCCAGTGGCTTGTTATTGCATTTGAGCAGTTTTTAAAAACACCCAGTCATGCTGTAAAAATGTCCAGTCACTCCTCGGTAGGTTGTTCCAGTGGTTAAGTACTCGCTATTCACAATTTGTTCCTTATTTCTAATGTGAATTAATCTAGCTTCAACTTCCAGCCAGTGGATCTTATTACATCTATGTTTGCTGTGCTGATGGGTTCCCTGTTATCCAGCTTCTTTTCTCTGTACAGATACTATAATCAAATTATCTCATTATCTTCTTTCTCACAAGTTAAGTAGATTAAGTTACTTAAGCATCTCACCATACATCATGTTTTCATTTCTTTAATCTCTCTTGGATCTCTGAACCCGCAGTTTTTTTTTCCACATTCCCCTTGCAGTGTGGAAACCAAAATTGGGTACAGTATTCAGTAGCAGGGTTGCAGTGTTGTAGCCACAGTGGTCTGGGATATATGCAATAACTGGGGAAGGGAAGGGGGATTTGGGGATGCCTTTTATTGGACCAGCTCTACAGCTGGGAAAGATGTTAGATAAGCTTTTGAGCACAAAGTGCTGTTCCTCAGGTTTAGAGACATGTAGTTAGCTGTGTTAGCCTGGCCTGCCTTCTTCCTCAAGTCTGGGAAAGACACCAAATACCAGAATCTTATCCTGTACTTGCTTCTTTCCCAGACCTGAGGCAGGATGCTTTGTGCCTGAAAGCTTGTCTAACATCTCTCCCAATCGTACAATTGGTCCAATAAAAGATATGATAGAAAAAAACCCTTGCTTCTCACAGTATTCAGTAGCAGTTACAGTAGTGTGAAATATAGAGCTGAAGTAGCCGCCCCCCTCTTTCTTTGTAGTCTCTGGTTTATACATTCACAGTAGTGTGAAATATAGAGCTGAAGCAGCCGCCCCTCTCTTTCTTTGTAGTCTCTGGTTTATACATTCAAGGATTGCACAACTCCTTTAGCCTGTGTTTGTATAGGATTCATAGATTCATAGTTTGTAAGGGGCCAGAAGGGACTTTGGAAGATCATCGGGTCCAGCCCCCTGCACCAAGCAGGGAAGACAGCTGGGGTCAGGCAGCCCCAGCCAGGTGACTGTCTAGTCTCCTCTTGAAGATTTCCAGGGTAGGTGATTGCACCACCTCTGGAGGGAGCCGATTTCCCAGTCTGGACACTGTGACTGTGAAGAGTTGTTCCTAATGCTGGATACTCATGCTCAGTTGACTATTCACAAAAGACCTCTTTTACAGAAGTCGTTTACCAAGTCTCTGATTCCCAGGATAAGTCCCCTAATTTGAAAATGGACCCTGCATTCTTTGTTTTGTAAGTGGGCCTTACATTTGACTCTGTTGAAATGCATATTGTTTCACGGTACACAGTTTTCCAAGTGATTGATTCAAATCTTTAAGTATTAGCAACCTGTCTCAATTAGACATCTCTCTTTACAATCTTTGCCATACGCAGACTTCCAAGTCATTGATTAATACATTTGAATAGCTTTGGTCCAAAACCTGACCCGTCAGACCCAATATGTTTAATTCTGTCTTTACAGTTGAGAGCTGCTAGTCCATGTTTGGCCTATTTTATATGTACTATTTTGAATTGTTCCATCACTCTCAATCAAGCTTTCTCAAAGAAGCATACGTCCTTCAGTGTTCAGGTGTATCAGCTAAATTTGTAACTTAAAATAGAACAAAATAAAACAAAAACAACTTCTCCACCATCAACTCTTGTCAGACCTGATCTTGGTTTATTTTTGAATACTTCATTAATGATCTTGTAGCAGTCATTCCATTGCATAGCTTTGGATCAATGTCAACTTGACAGGCCTATAATTAAGTGGGTCAGCTTGACTACCATTTTCAAATTGGTGCAACATTTGCTGCTTTCCAGTCCTTTAGAGCTTTTCCAATATTTAAAGAATTGCTAAAATCAAAATGAATAGTCTTGGGAGTTCAGCCAGGTCTTAACTTTTGGATGCAAGTTACCTGGGTCTGTTGCTTGAAAAATGTCTAGTTTTGCTAGCTGCTGTTTAATGTCCTTAGTTAAAGTTGGAATTAAAAGTTTTCATGTCATGCAATGATGATGAAATACATCTGGAGTCTTTCGAAGTCCAGAGCAGCAATACTTGTCTAAATACATATGACTTCTACATTAGCAATCCTGCTATTTCTGTTGGTTTCAGTAATCTGATCCCATAGTTAGGGGCCTGATTTTTTTCCAAAGGGCTAGTGCTAAGTGTCTCATAAAAAATACCTTCTCATCTTGGGGGTTTTAAAAAAACTGAGGCCCCTGCTGCCATTTTTCAGCACAGACACTAATACATGAGGTGCTCCGGGTGCTTTCATTAGATGTTCAGCCATGACTGGCACCGAAGCTCCAGACAGAAGTGGGAGTTCGGGCATATTCTGTGCTTAGTATTTCTTATTGGCCAGTTCCTGGCATCTCCCTGCTCAGTATCCAGGATTTTGTGAACTGCCCTTTGAAACTGCTTGACTTTCTGTTGAAAGTATATGCAACTTCACTCAGTTTCCTTGAATCACCTAGTTCCCAAAAGAGTTTTTGGACACTAGATGATGGGAAAGTTTGTAGGGTTGGCAGGCTCTACATACCCACAGATGTGCCAAATTTGTTCCAAGCATCCCCATTCATGATTTCACCCTTTTGTGCACGAAGGGAAGGGTGTGTGATTTGAGTTGGGGAACATTAAGATATCTGGTACCAATTACTGGTAAATTATGGAAATACAATGTTTATAGCAGACACTAATCCTCAAAGGATTTTTCCTCATTTATCTCTCTGGTAAAGTAAGGTTACCCTAAAATAAAAGGTGTACCTCAAGCTATTTCTGGGTTTCACATGAAGTCTCTGTCTGAAATAAATATCACAGTGGGGTCCCAATCTTTACAGAGGGGCACTGAGTGATAACACACCATAAATTATATTTATGCAGCCTCAGTCTGTTGTAACTAATATCATATTAATATAATTTCATGAAGTCTAAAGGACAATTTATATGCTTACATTTGAGTATACGCTTATGCAACCTTCTGGATTATGACCATAATGAGTCACAATGAGCCATCTGGGTATTTATTTTTCATGTTCTACACTGCCATGCAAGAGAACCACATTTAGCCACTGAAGTTGGTATCTATTCTTTGGTGCTGGCAGGGACCAGGAACAACGTGGGACTCCCTTCCATCTCCTCCTCCAGTATGTCCACAGGAGAAAATGGAAGGTGCTTGTAAAGGTGGCTAAGTCTCCAAGACAGTCAAGTCCAATATCCTAGTTGAATCTGAAAATGTGTGAAACAAATTGATTTAAATCTTTTTAACACATTGACCATATAGTTGCCATAATTATATTAGGTAATGGCCATTTCTGAGTATTGAGAGTTGCGATAAATTAACCTAGAAGGGCCTTGTTACACATTAATTTTAGGCAGCTCAGGAAACTCTTAACCCCAGGATTGTTCACACATTAAGATGTGTAAACTAGTTTTAAGTACCCTTTAGGTATTTTAAACCTCCAGGGTAGGTTTATCTTTGATCCATGTTGCCCAGCTTGGATTCCACGAATATGTGTCCACTCCCCAGAGATAAGCTGCCCAAGTTTCAGTCTAGCATCCCAGGGTGCAGTGTTCCCTCCTTCCAGCCTCCTGTTCTTCATGGACAAACTTTCCACCCCCTGAACTCTACTGTCCAGGGGGTGGTACTGGTACCAAACCAAACCAACTGGTACCATACCAACTCCCTCTCCCATCTCAGGCAGCTCACAGGACCACAGACCAGTTCAGAAGGGAGGGCTAGCAGGGGTGCAGGGGGAAGCAAGGTAGAGGGCCAAATCAGGGGCCTTCTGAACTGGAGCTTCCTTCCTGGGGCAGAGGCAGTGTCCCCATGAGCTGGGGCTACCCACTCCCAATCTCAATTAATTCAAACACGTGACTTTCTTTAATTTACTTTTTATTTCTTTTTTTAAATTCTTTTTTTTTTCTTTCTGTTTTTACTTCTTTTCATTTTATCCTTTAGTGGCTTCAGTGGCTGACTTCATTTCACCACCCAGCCCCCAACTGCTGTTCCCACCCATTGCCTCTCCACCTCCCATTTCGCTACCCAGTCCTCATTAAACTCTCCCTCTTCCAGCCTCGTGCTCCTGCCCCCACCAGCCTCTCTCTCCAACCCATCCTACCTAGAGCAGAGCTAGAAGCCTGTCCTGGCTCACTGGCCTTCTAGTACCAAGTCACAGCTGTGCAGATCGGGGACAGTCAGAGAAGGTTTTTAACATGAACGTGTGACTCCTCCAGACTTGAGCCAACACTAACACTGATCAACATTTGAGAAGCTTTAAGTGTAATATGTAACAAAGCCCTTAGTAATGGAATGATGGAGTCATACAGTAAGTTCATTCTACGTCCGTATAGAGCCGCTTGGGAAGACCCATGACCAGTGAAAGCCAGTATTATTGTCTGAGTGAGATTTATTTTTATTTAAACTGAAGGGCCTGGAAAGTTAACATTGACTTGGTAGAAAGATCATGTATTTGCCCCAGCAAGGTCCCACTCAGTCTTTGCATTATTGACACAGCTGTATACTTTGGAATATGCATTTGAAACACATTAAAAATGGGTGGTTATTTGTGGGGAGTGGAATAATATGGATCATGATAATTTAATTGTGTCTTGTTGTGGAAGGACTAAAATTTCTATTATGTTATAATGCCTAGAACTGGTAGGTGGCACTTAGTTTGGTGTAACAGCAAAGGTAGAGGACTGCAAGCTCTGGATTGAGCTGTGACCAGAAAAACACAGCTCCTAGCACGTAACAGGGCTTCTTTTCCTACCCAGCACAAATCTCTTCTCCAGTGCTGCAGCCCTCTGCTACATTACTTCTTGCTAATGAAACATCCATCTCACATAATCTGATTTGATAGTTTTGTTCATCTTATTAGTGCACAGCACATTCTGGTTTTAATTTGGTTAATGAACCTCACTATAGGAAGCTTTGCTAATTCCTATTTATAGTACCTTGCTTGGGAAAGTAATGACTGGGGTCAGGTTTTTAAGGGTATTCAAGTGCCTACTTCTCATGGATTTAGGCACCTAAATACTTAAAAAAAACCCAACCCAATCTAACCCCCTGAGCTCTTGATTCTGCAGTGTGAGCCCTACAGGTAGACCCTTTGTTCATGCAGCACTTTGACATGAGTGGGACCCGCAGTAGGTGGACTTTCATTTCCATTCATTGTACCAATGAAGTTAGTGGGCCTCTGCCTAAAGGTAGGGGACCACTTGCTTTGATCAGCTGGCAGGATTATGGCTTTTTCATTTACACTTGCTATTTTAGCCATTTCAGATTCAGCCCTGCATTCCTTGCATATCCTAATCATAATGAACTTATTGTTAACTTAAGGTCCAATTAAAAGAAGCATTCAGTGTTGGGTGGCCAGGGGTACTGACTGATTTTTTTTCAAAATCCCACTGTTAATGATGAGATTCCTTAACAGGAACTGACCTCTCTTGAAAACCTGGCATTGATTATGGGTGGGGAGTATTTGAAAACATGGCCCTCTGTGTCTGCAGTGTGGTTTTCAATGTGTTGCCCTTTTCCCAATGAACATACTTTCTGGAGTAACATTTTCAAAAGTGCTTAAGTGATTTAGGAGTCTAAATCTTATAGTAAGTCAGTGGGACTTATATGGTAAATTCATTCAGCTCTTTTAGAAAATTTTACCCAAATACAGAATCTCAAAGGGAGTCTTGATTGCATTACAAATACAAATCTATGCCATTCATTATGTAAACTAGTAAATGTCTAAAACTGCTTATAAAAAGATATCTGATCCTGTATTTCCAGGGTCTGAATAATAGCCGGACTTCTCTTTTTAAAATGCCTGTTTCATAGGTGTCCTAATTCAATGTCCGGTATATTTAGATTTGTTTAATAGTTACAGTTAGAGCTCCTAGGTGATACTCTAAATATTGTACATTATCTAGACATAGGTTGAAGAGACTGAAAGAATGTAACCATTGGAACAAATTGGATTTTTTTTAACCTTTGTGGTGAACTAAATTTATCTGTAGTTTTATCCTTTGAATTGCCAAACACTGTGCGTCAAAATCTGACCTAAGTTAGTGTCGCAAATCAGTCTTGCTTCAATGAGCTTTGCATTTCCACTAGAAATGAAATCAGCATCTCATTAGGTCTTGCATCTTTGTAGTTGCACATACGTGCCATTATCTGTTCAAACTAATTTTGTACCAGATTTACAAGAGCAACGAGTTGCTTAATAGTATTTGAATCATATCAGGTTCTAAAACCATCTTCATTAAGATAAACAAGATGAGGGAAAACCATTTCATGCTAATTATTTTGGATAGGATTTGAGACTCTACATTAATGAGAGATAATAATTTGAACATATTTTTGGATCTTTTCCTGTCTTTAGGAATAATGAGCTTTATTATTTAGGCTGTGCTGCATTTAGACTATTAAACTGCCTTAATTAGCAATTTTGCACTTTTCGTTTTTAGGGCACGGAGATTTTAAAGGTTCTTAAGGGGAGTTGTGTGCAAGACATGTTCCGCGGCCTTAAAAAAATGTTATTCTTTTCAAACCTCGGTTATGCATAAATGCTGTTGTTTACTCTGCCCGACAGATAACAGAAGACGTTTCAAAATAAGAGCTACAGAACTGTACTGACCAGTACAATATTATAAAAAAGAATCACATACATCAAGAATGCAGTGACTAATTACATACTGTACATCATGGACTGCACTGATGGATGGCCTGTCCTCTTGCATATGCAGTACTTTAACTTCCAGTGGCATAAAACCATTTTATGTGTTGTGATTTCTGTGATTTCTAACAAGTGCATTATGTAGAAGGGAACATCTTTTCATCTGGAAGATTATCTTCAAATCATGTGCAATATAATGAGACTGAACAAAGCCAGGAAACACAGGAGGGAGGTGGAAACCATTTGGACAGAATTTCAGTCTTTTAAAAATATCTCTTGAAAGATTAAGCATCCAGAAAGGAAACGTTAAACAGAGCTGCTAATAACTGGTTCAAATGTTTGGTTGTTACAAAGAAAAACAATTAACTGCTCTCACTTTCATTTCAAATGACTTCTACCGGCTGTCTTCAGCAGCAAGAAATGAATGAGTTGTGTTCTATTTTTCTGACTTTTTTCTGTAAAAATGTCCTTTATAGATATGTTCTGTACCAAAGGCTTTTCAACATATCTTCACCCTAATCGCACACAGAAAGAACACATCTCCACTGATGCTGAAGAGGATAGCGTTACACAGTCAGCTAACAAGTTGTGCCTTGCTTTAAAAAGCAACTATGTGCATTCAGTTAAAAAGGGAACAGTTTTCAGGCAGAGCTCTGTGGCAGCGAGGCCTGACGAACGATGACTTTGGCATCAACCAGAACTCTCCATTTCACAAAAGTCCATGCTCCTTCCTGTATGGTATGTGTTACTTCATCAAGAGCAAATATTATAGTATTTGTCTTTAATACTATAATAAAAAGGAGTACATAATTCATTTGACAGTCGCTGTTTTATTTTACACGTGTATGTTGTTTTACCATAACTACCCAATCCACCCGGTTGAAAAAACGAATCAGCTATTTCTCACTTTGGCGGCAACACAGAACCTCGTTCATTTGCTGTTATGCCTGAGAGACATATTGCCAGGGAAGCATATTTTCAGTCACTGAACGTTGTCTGTTAACAAACAGATGAGCAATTGCAATTGCTATGAGAGTACATCAAAGTCTACTTGGTTCATTGTCGTGACAGTTTTAGTTCTGTTTTAATTATGATACTTTATTTTATGCTCATGTGTTTGCTAATGAATATAAAGGACAAGATCTTAGTCTGTGACCGAGGAGCAGATGGTGGAGGTTGGGGCTGTGTGCATGCTGTGTGAACCTTACCTTTACCTCCCACTGTCTCCAGTTCTGGCTTTATGTCAGCTTGGTCCCCTGACTTCATTTATGCTGATTGCTAATGTCTCCAGACAGCCAGCTGGGAATTGGTAGAGTACAGGGAAGCCCTGAGTACATGATTATACCAGCTTCCCCTCCGTGCTGGAAGCAGGGTAAAGGCTGGCAGAAGTGCTGCTAAACTGGTTCTAAACCACCGGAGAATTTATCCACACTGGATGTACAAGCTCAAGGCTTTAGGGCCTGCATGCTGCACCTCAAAGTTTCATCCAAAAAATTCTTAGTTGCTTTCAACGTCACTTGAACACTCTCTGCCCTGAAACCTTTGCTCCAAAGTGTTGTAAGACTGCTGATTTGGAGGTGTGCATGTGAGCGAGGTTCGAATAGTGTCACTGCTTGAGGTGGGAGAGGGGAGTAAAAGGCTTATTTTTTTCATTTGCTATCCTTCCTTTTTCTTCATCCCAGACCCACTGTGTATTAAACAAAGGATTATTTTTTGATCTATAAAAACAGACTTGGAGATGCAAAAAGTGGCTGAGCTAGCTGATCATCTATATCCTATCCAAATGGGAGCTACCTATATTTTTTGTGATAGGCCTTATAAAAAAACCAAAACTAATTGCCAAGGGACATAATGCCTGACTGCTGTTCTAAAAGCTCTCTCCTATCCATGTTTTAATTTGAAACACCCATAAACCTGCATAGCTCCATACAACACTCGGCTTCCATCAGTGCTTCATTTCCTTTGTGCTCAGAAGTGTACCAAATACGTGCAGATACCCCTGCAAATCCTTAGTAGGAGGATTAGGGTTATGTTATGTGTTCACTGGCTTTGGATTGTTGTGCAAAAATAAATCAATACACCCAGGGCTGGATCCAGAGCCTGTTGCAGGTGACAGGTTTTGGAGTAAGTTTGGCCTTGCATTACTTCGTTTATTTTTTAACTACATCACATCAGCTGTTTTTCAGAGCCTGGCTCTAATTAAAGTTTGGACTGGCCAAGACTGAGTTGGCTCTATCTGCAGTGGACAAAACAGAAGCAACAGCAGAGCCACCACTGTCTGAAGAAGAACTTAATCCACCCAAAGTCAACAGCAGCAGGAGGAGTGGACTGTCTGTTGGGCTGTTCTCTTAGGGGTCAGTATTCCAAGAACATTTTCAATGCAACAGCTGAATGGTACAGACAAGAAAACAAATGAGGACTGTTCTAGCGTACAGCTGGATGGAAAAACACTTGTCATTGCCAGCATTGTGTCTAATGGTAAAATGTGCTTGGAACTGAAATCTTCGTGTGCTGTATGATCCACCAGGATCCTGGACGTTAGGTATTGGGCCATGCAGAACTTTTTGGGAGAAATGCTTTAACATAGAGCCCCAGACTAGAAAGATATTACAACAATCCTATGCAGTATACAGGATCTTAACATTTTAGAGGGGATATTTCAGGCTAAAGAGCCAGCTTATTTGTGCTAGAAATTTGACAAGGAATCAAAATTTAAGTCAACATCTCCCATACCTTAGGTTTGGGCTGAATCAACTAGGACTTATTTGTAGTTCACAAAAAGAATCACCACTGTTTTCCATCTGTGTGATCTAGCTGTTGTATGAACCCTTGCAAGCACAAATGGTGTTGAATTTAAGATGTATAAAATTACATGTTCGGGGTGGGGAATGCTAATTTTCTTAAACAAGCACTCTCTACGTTGCTTGGGTCAAAAAATGCATGTACTTATGTTTGGGTCTTTTTTTCCCCTTTTTTTTCGCTAATCATGAACAGTTTTTTCAGCTTGAACTCTCTCCCTCCCACAAAGACACATTCTTGTGAGTGATGGCAGACTGGAGGCCCATATCTTGTGAGCATCATCTATGAAGGCAGGTTTTCAGAGGTGTGAAGATACAAGGAGCTGGAACTAGAAGTTTGCTTAGGTAATAGTACGGGGGAGCTGGTGAAAAGTGAGCGAACATTAAGAAGTCAGGAGCATAAAGGAAGTGGAAAAGCTAATATCTGGTGTCTAAGTGGGACCTGCAGAGTGAAATCTCTTTTTTCTGAGGTCAAGCTAGGGTGCTGGGGCTTCATGGGGTGGCTAGAACATGGGCAATCACCCTGGACTTGACTCTAAAGATTCATGGGCAGACAATGTCAGGAAGCAAGGGTCCCAGCAAAGACACAACAGGATCAGAAGCAGACAAGATCTGTGTGAGAGCTGGGGTGGCTGGACATGGCAGAATAGGAATGGAACATGTGGAACATAATAAAATGGAAAAAAGGAGGAGGAAAGTTTGAAAAATGATTGGCCTTATTGTCTACCACCTTGAACCTTGTAGAGTCCTTGCAAGTGTTTTAAAATGGGTTCAAAACACTTTCAAACCACGTAAATGACTCTACAACATTTAAAGGAATTGAGAATGGGGCATTTTTGTGTGAATAAGGGAAAAACGAATGTGTGCGCTCAACCTGTCTAGGCAGTCACTTGTACATGATTACCAACCTGCAGAAACAG
The DNA here is from genome assembly GCF_000455745.1 of Alligator sinensis. Taxonomy (NCBI): domain Eukaryota; kingdom Metazoa; phylum Chordata; order Crocodylia; family Alligatoridae; genus Alligator; species Alligator sinensis. The sequence goes on from NW_005842137.1 coordinate 1,849,917, forward strand.
AGGAAAAACAGTGGGGAAAGAGG
>NW_005842137.1:1849989-1851904 GCF_000455745.1 Alligator sinensis
GAAAGAGTTTCAGCTTATTAAACATTTTTAAGGTTAATTAAGGGCTGATTCTGGAAACATCTTGAATATCACGGAAAGAACTTAGCATCTCTAAAATAAGTATCAGACAGGGACATTTTCAGCGGTACCTGAGGAATTTAAAAACACAAGTTCCACTGAGCATGTCTATTCTGCAGACTTACTGTGTCTGGTAGTAGCATGAGGTGCTACCTCCCCAGCTGGAAATAGTGTAGCTAAGTACATGTGGCACTGAAGGTGGATTAATGCTCAGCGACTCTTCAGCGATGCTAATTAGCTCGCACACAGCACAGTTAACATAGTTGCCCTGTTTCTGATCGGAGAGGTAACGTATGTGCTTGGCACAGCAAGTTCACAGCGTAGCCTTTGCCCATCGACTATTATTACAACTTGTGTTTCTAAATCTTTTCGATGCGTTGTCAAAATCTTCCATTAGGAACCAAGGTCCTTTTCCTTATGCAAAGCAGAGCAATGACATTAGTAGTACACAGTCTTTCTCAAGCCTGCCTGACCTGAAGTACCCTCTTTCAGACTGCCAGTTGCAATGTGGACATCTGTCTAGCAGCACACAGTCTGTGACCTCTCCAACTCATTTCACATAAGCCACCAAACAGCTGACAATCAGATAGGAAAGGCTTTCAGTCACTAGGCACTTGAGCTTGGTTTGAATTAATGACCTAGAGGTGAAAGGCTCTGTTTTCCATTTCCAATCCCTTCAGCTATCCAATTTGTGAGAGTCTACTTATGTTTCTGACATCTTGCAAAGTAACATAAATATGTTTTCTATTTTTTCTTTTAAATAAAAAAGATTGGGCCAGATTCTCGGCTTGTTCAACATCACTGCAGCTGCTCTGATTTACTCCAGGTGAAAAGCTAGCCCTTAAAGAAGACGGTATGCTTTTTCAGCCCTGTAGAAACCTACTATCCTCCTCTTAACTCCTCTGTTTCCTTAGGGAATGCTGCATTTGACATTATTTGTGCACCTTTTTCCTGAACTGTCAATGGGAGCTTTGGGGGTTGAAAATAAAGCTGGTTTAAATGGCCTGATCCTGATAGTCCCACCTAGGCAACACTTCCACTGAGTGTTTTGCTGCACTGGAGAGTTAGCAGGCCTCTATGCTGCTTGTCTGTACATTTCAGACTACAAGGATGCAGCATCTGTGCACAACTGATGGCATTATTAGAAGTGTCCTAAGTGATTTAACAGCACAAACCTCATTGAAAGTCAATTGCTAGTAGTGTAATAAAAGAGTAAGCAAGGTAGGCAGCCAAACCCCACTGAATATCAAAGAGATCTGGATGCCTAACTCCCTTAGGCCACTAAATAACTAGCAAGAATTAGTCTGAGAACAGTCAAGAAAGTTACATTTTGAACTCTGTGTGTGTGTCAAATTTTTCATGTATAGGTTCTCAGTAAGGTAAAACTTGGCCTTACTTTGCTGGAGTTAAATTTTCCTGTGCGCTAAAGCCATTCCACAGCTGAAGGAAAGCCTCATCAAGGAGCTGGATATCTGTGGATTTTGTTCATGCCTACCTGATTTGTCTTAACTTGATTGTCCCTGAGTCAATAAAAGTAGATGCACTGCTTCTAAGTATCCAGCACAATTTGACAAAGTGTATTTGCATCCAGTTGTGACTGTTTTATTGTGCATTATATGAGAATTTAAATCAATTGTGCCAAGACTGTAAATAGTGATCTGAGGTTTGGGAAGCCAGATTTTGATCTTATTTCTCTCTGTGTAAACCTAGAATTGGATTTGTTAGAGCTGCTCCGGACTGACATTATCGTAGCTGAGATCAGTCAGGGGGGAGAAGGGGCCCTGGGTCTTGATTTGGTGTAATTTATAATCTGTCTCTCTAATACTTGTTAACGTGTATGTGCTGAAATATCTGTACA
>NW_005842137.1:1851924-1853676 GCF_000455745.1 Alligator sinensis
TAATGTGCTTGCAGTGTTGTAGCTTGAGATTCAAAATGGAAGTAACAAAAGCTTCAGCGAGTCTGAAACAAACATCATGCCACTTGTAACTAAAACTCATAAAGTACTTTTCCACTACCTTAACACTCATTGATCTTAATGAACTGCAAATACACTGAGTGCAAATTTCAGGTCCAGCACATTTGGTTCATGGATGTAGCCCAGATTTGTGCATATAGTCCTATGCATATCAATGGGATTACTCACATGAATAAAGGAAAAAGAATAGAGTTGCACATTTGTAGCAGAAGAATTAATTTCCTGCAATGCATCATATCAATATAGGGAAGCTCCACGATTGCTGGTCCAGAAGAGGGTAAATGAATCTTAAGGGGTTTCTTTTGAGACCTTGCAAAGTCATGTTTAAAGCAGAGATGGGAGAGGGCTGGAATCCATTATAATATTCCAAGACTAATGTTCTTTTTATTTTCCAATGATGTTATGTTTTTGGAGTTTTTTTAACCGGCTTATGTGTGTAACAGAACTATACCTCATCCATTTGCAATTGCAGGCCACTCTGTAAAAGTCTCTTTATTATACTTTGAAGTGCATATGTTGATTGGTTAAGCGCTGAAAAACAAATCATTTTGCCTGTTGCATTTGGGTTTGTGAATCACACTATTCCAGTCAATAATAAAAAAATTGGTACATTCCATGAACAAATCTCAATCCATCGCTCTGTAATGCTGTAACCGTTTCTGTCCAATCGTGAATTCATCTGACACACACCAATAGTTGGTAAAAACTTGCCAAATTGCAACCTATTGTCATTAATGTACATATCAGAGTTAACAGTGAAACTGGTATTTGATAAATGTTTTCCAGGTGTGTCCTCTGATGCTGTATTTTTTTTTTCCTTTGGTTGATTTACAAGCTAATTGTCAATGTGCTTTTCTAAATCATCAAGAAAACTTGATACTCTGAACTCTTCAGACCAATATGCTATTTGTGAAGCCATGATTTAGATCTGAATAATATACCCTTGTGCGTTTTAGGATGATAGACTGTGTATTAGAATTGCCACGTAAAGTGTCACTTTAAACAGAAGGCTGTCTCGCATAGTGCAAGGGAAGGCAATTAAAAATGTATCCAGTCAATTTTTGAAAATGAGATTTAATTATGGCTGACATCAAGAAGAGTAGAAAAATAGAACATAATCATCTGAACACAGACTCCTCATCTTTATTCATGTCCTTTCAAAGACGCATTCTGGGATATGCCCAAAGTACAGGTGTTCGATGTGATCTTTACAAGTTGTGTACACACGTGATTGTCCTTTGAAAGCAGTCCAACTGCTGTCTTCAGCAAACGTAAGAGCCCAAACCTCAGACCCCGAGCTGTCCCTATTGATGTGAAAGTGCTACTCATTGCAGTAAGAGCATCACTATGGGGCCCATTCTATCAGACTCGTAGGAAAATATCACCTAGGAGGCCAGGTCCTGAAATGTCCATTGAGTCTCTTGAGCTATGTTGATTTATACCAGATGAAGATCTGGCACATGGTATTTTAAGAATAAAGCAAAATCGGAAAGCAAAAAATGTTTAAATATTTTTCACCAGTCATCTTGTACAGGCTGTAATTAGTATTTGATTGACATCACAGATATTATGGAGCTTAGCTGGCAGCCTGACACTAATCTGTAAGGCGTGTGACAGCCTATCTTTGACAGATAGCATGCAAAGTAGCGAGAGGGAGTGCTACCTATCCACAGT
>NW_005842137.1:1853686-1875648 GCF_000455745.1 Alligator sinensis
AGAGTCAGAACTCCTGGGTTCTATTCACAACCTTCTTATCAATGAATTGTAGGTCTCATTGTATTTCCATTGACACAAATGACAAAACTTCCATTAACTTCATTGGTGCAGAAGCATGCCCTTTGGGTAATTCCCACATTTCTCCAATGAACACAGTTAGGAAATAAATAAATGGTTCTTTATTGTGAATTTTTAGCTAACATATGCAAAGCTCATTATAATCTTTAGAGCAAAAATGTTCTATATATATGAGTTTTAACAATATTTATGTTATGTTTCAGGCATACAGTTTTAAATATTGAAATCTATATACATTTGTTTAAAACTGAGGAACTTCACAGAAATCCAAACTCTGTCTCCTGAAACATTTTTGAAGCCAACAAAGTCCTGAGTCTTTTGTTTCTGTTGTACCTTCCTGCAATGAAAGTATATTTATCTAGAAAGATGTCCCTAGAGTTTAGGAGATGAGAACAGACTGCTGGCCCTGGGTGAATTAAATTTACACAGTTCTGTAAATCTTATATTTTGACCTGACAGCCTTTGATACAGGTCAAGATATTGTCAAATTTGTATTTCTCTTTTCCTTTTCTTTCCTCCATCCCTGTAGAGAACAGGTAATTAATGTGTCTTTAAAAAAAATTCCAAAGAGGCTTTACTAGACCTTGTTCATTGTGTTTAAATTATGTGTCATTATGGTTAAGTGTTCAAGCATATGTTTGGCACCGAAGACCCAGATTTTGCTAAGTGGTTCAGTGAGGCTTCATTCAGCATGGTAGCCTAAGGGTTTATATGTGCTTAAGTCCCATTTCCAAAGTGGTTTTGACACTTTGGAGCATGACGACTTTGACTTGTCTACAATTAAAGGGGTTTGCTGGAATACCTCTATCAGTAAAGCAGTACCAGGAAGTGCACCTCAAGAAGATACAACCTACACTAGCAACAAACAACTCTTTTCCTAGCATATCTTAAACTAATTTTCAAAATAGAATAAACTATCCTGGCAAAAGATTTAACTGTATCTCTGTGAAGGTTTTTGCCACTGTGGTTGACATTTGTCACTAGCCAGTTTAGCTAACCCAGCAAAAATTTGAAAATAGACCTAGGTCTCAGTGAAAGTCAATGAGACTGTGTTGTCTACACATGCCCATAAGCTCCAGAGGACTGTTCTTCACTTTGGAAAATGCAATGTAATGCCTTATAATGCTGAATGGTGCACTGCCTTTACAACTCTGGACCTAAGTCAATACTTAAGCACAGAAGTGAAACAAGTGACCTGTTTTTTTTGAAGCTGCTGGGCACCCATCAGTACCTTTAAAATCAATGCACGTGGTAGATGGCTATAACACCTAAATCAGGCAGTCTATATTTAGGTTGACCAGCTTTAGGCATCTGCATTTGAAAATTTTGGCTTAACTGATTTCCCTGGGCTCCTAATAGAAAGTTTAATGCTCCCGCTGGCATCAAAACCCTAGGTTTTTGACTAGGCACTTGTTCTAGCCATTAAATCACTCTGGGCATGTCTACACGAGATGCTTCAAGTGCAGCAGACTAATCAACTGTGCATTAGCACGGTGGGCAAAACCCATGCTAATGCACAGTAGATTTAGTCTACTGCTTATTAACATCACAAAAAGACTATTCATTTGCACTAATGTGCAGTAGCAGCGATTATGATGCATTAAGTTAGTACGTGTCATTACAGGTAGTAACTTTATGTGCCCTAATTATGTTGCATTAATGAATATGTAGATGGCTGCACCCACTGAGTGTTGAGAACGCATAGCCTTTTGCCTTCTAATTCAGCATTTACACTGCTATCCCTTTCACTCATTTTTTCCACTATTTTAATTCAGCCTCTTTGTAAATATAAGTCAATGAAACATACATTAAAGACCACTATTAATCATATAGTACCATAGGTGTGCATACTGTATCCCAATAGTTAGATATATACTAAAGTTAATGTGCCCTAATTATGGTGCATTAATGAATACGTAGATGCACCCACTGTGTTAAGGATGCATAGCCTTTTGATTTCCAATTCATCATCTACACTGCTATTCCAGTCACTCATTTTTTCACTATTTTTATTCAGCTTCTTTTACTTCTATTTACAATAAAACATACATTAAATACCATTATTAATCATATATTACCATGGGTGTGCATACCATATCCCAATAGTTAGATATATAAAACTACTCACTGAGTAAAGTACAAGTCGGTAGAAAGAAGCAGAATCTTAAGTGTTTTGACGTTAAGCGTTGACAGTGACATTTTTCTAATGTCTGAAGGAGCTTGGTGCCCAATTTCTTTCAACGATAACTGAAAGAAATGTTTTGCTCACTTGAAAAATCTCATGTTGAGAGCTTTGCAAAAATAGGTTGAGATTAAGACTTGACCAGAAAACAACTCCCCCAAAAGTTTGTTTTTTTCCCTGTTACGCAGAATATTTCCATCATGTTTTCTTATCACTAAAATGACTGGATGTGTTTTTCACTTCGCTTTCCTTAGCTAGACCGAACAGTTCTGTGATATGCATACATTGAGTACTACTGCAGTATTTCTGTGACTTTCTCAGTTGAACTACATACGGACATGTTCTAGCAGAATTTTCAAGCTTGTCTTGAAATATTGCCTTTGGAAATTCAGTAGTTAGGAAAGATAAACCAAACATGTTTTTCTTTAAAAAGAAATAGGTAATTCATAAATAGGTGCCACAAGAGCTGTGTAGAAACAATGCAATTTTAATCCAAGATGTAACATTTCAGAGTCTTGTTGTTTGCAATTTTTTTCATTCCAGTTTTGACAGTGAACTGTGTTAAAATTGTTCCTTTGATACCAATCGGAAATGAAAGCAAGCTGTTACATACCGTGTTCTGCTGTAAATTCCACTGTGGTACAGGCCTTGTGTTCAATTATCAGTAAACACAAGTGATTTTTATTTTGGTTGTGTGATTTTTTTTTTTACCTAATGTTGAATTTATTTTTTTAATGTTTTGCATTAGAACTGAAAATGTTAAATTATTTCATACACAAAGTTCAATAAAATGTCTAAAACATGCACCCTTTTGACTCAGATTGTGTCCTTCATGACCAACCTTGTTATAAAAAAGGGAGAATATTTGGGTTAAAATACATAATACAGACATAAGTTTTGAAATACCCAGTCTCCCTGGAAACAGAGGTTTACGTTCCCTGGACTGATTTATCTCTTCACCCTTCAGAGGAAAATTAAGTGAGTAACTTGCAGTTCATTGGGGTGAAACCCAACCCTGTATAGAGGCCCAGGATTTGATTCATGCATCACTAGAGGACAGATTTGCAAGCAAACAGTGTTCCCATTTAGGTACCTAAATAAATGGCTAAGTTTAGTGGGAGCACATGTGGATCAGGACTCTGGAAACCTGTCCAGAAGAGATGCAACAGCAGCTGCAGCATGACTCTTTTTTGAGTGCCCTATTGGAGCTCAGCTCTTCTGAAATTTTGCCCTGATTGTGGGTGATGAACCTTGGAAAATCTGGCTCCAGACGCTTTTCAGAGACAGCTGACCCCTAAGGGCTGTATAAGCTTTTTGCCGTGCTTCTGCACACAGGTAAATTTTACCCCTAAGGTGAATAATTAAGTCCAAATGTTCATCATGGCCAAATAAAGACTCAAATGGTTGCATAGTCCCATACACAATAAAAGTCTGAAGGGGCTTGTCTTATATCCCAACCCACTTAACAAGGATATTCAGCAAGCGAAGAGGTGCAAAATAGCTCATGATTTGAAAAACCCTATTTAATATAAAGCAGCTGTAAGCATTCACACTCCCCCAATTAAAGAAGCTACACAGGCTTAAAGAAAATTTCCATGACCACTTCAGAAGTGGAGAGTGTCTAAGTTTAGATGATTAACATTATTTTTAAAGCATCTCTCACTGCATCATCTAAAGTAATGTATGGCTGTTTTGAATTGTGCACCTGTCTTTTGAATGAAGATTATTTTGATTTATGCCTTTTAGAGATACTCTCAGAACCCTAGGACAGGCTGTTAGATAAGCAGTGTTAAATGAAGGCCAGAAGAAACCACACAAAAGACTCTGGTTTATGTATTTCATTATGAGCTAAAGCTTTAAACTATTATTGTGAGTCTGGGCTCAATTTTTAGCAAAAAATGTGGTGAAATCTGTGCTCAGAAAAGGTTCTAGGGTAAGGTCAAGGCAGTTTTGCCTTCCAGAGTTTGGGTCAGGTGCTCAGTAAATGCACAGAACTGAAGAATGGCTTAACCAGATGCAGGAGAGAAATCAAATGCAATTCCCTGTCCTGAAAGATAATGCAAAGAGGAAGGTGAAGTGAATGCACCTTCTGTGCTTATAAGGGGCTGAAATCCAGCCTTCTGGGGATGATCAGCATCACCTAAGTCTTGTTGAAGCCATTTGATTTCCATAGGACTGAAGTGATCATTTCAGGCTGGGAGTGAGCAAAAGACAAAAGACTTGATGTACCTTCCCTGCCTGCCCCTCTGCTTCAGTTTTTGTGGGTTTTTCCCAGTTTACACATATGCATCACTGAGAGCCGGATTGATCCCATCATTCAGGTCATCAGATTTGTGATTTGAGTACCAACAACTTATAGAAGGCCAACTGTGTATAGAGGAACTAGCACTTTTAGTTGTTAACGAAAGCTATATAGCTGGACAATTTCTTTTTTCTTTTGCCTGCCTTCCTTCATTACTCATGCTATAGCTGTTTAGATCAGAATCTAGCATTGTGGCTAAAAAGCGTGACATCAGGTCTTTGAAAAATACTTTGTTACATGGTCCTCTTATTTGAAATAGCTTTTAACAGTATTTACTTACTTTTTGCTTCAGGAAGACAACTGACTCTACTTCAGATAGGACAGCAATGAGCTCTATAGGACTGTATGCTGTATGGAGTTTAAAAGTCAGATATAAGCTCCTCTGCAAAGAGTAGGAGGATATTCCAGCATGCTGTTGAGTGGCAATTCCTCATGCATCTACAGCAAAGCCTTAGATTTAACATGTGGATTTGGGGTTGAGCATTTTTGTTAGAATTTGATCGATGGAAGAGATTTAAAATATTATATAGTCTGAATTGTACTTTCCTCTGGATTAGGAAAGAAGACACAGTGCCCCAGATTATTATTTTATTACCCCAAAATATGGAGGCTGAGGTCAAGATCAGGACTCCACTAGGTATGAATATAACAGCCCCTCTTCCAAAGAGCTTTTAGTTTAAAGCAACCTGACAAAGAGCTGGAAGGGGAAACAAGTAAATCACTGGCCCTGCTCTCACAGCAAGTCATCAGCAGAACTTAGAATAGATCCCAGATAACTGTATGTATAACTGTATGCCAGATACATATTACAGTATGTATAACTGTATCCCAGATAACTGTATTAATAACTCTATAACTTTGGTGACCTAATCAATAGGTCACTCTACTTTTCTAACATTACTCAGCGTCTGTGATCTACATAACATAGAAGCCAGTAAACAGCTGATACTTTTTTATGGGCATTATAATTTGATACGAATGAACTTAGCTAAACCTTATTTATATCCCATTCTCACTTCCTTCCCAGGGACAGGTAAAACTATAAAGAAGAGAAAAAGAAATAAACATTATAGGATGGTGGATATTCTCTGTTGGTGTCACACTTCTAAGGTAGACAATAGCCGTGTCTACATGAGATGCTGACTGTGCAGTCATTTAGTCCTTTTTTTTATAAATAAGTACTAAACAACTGAGCAGTAACCAAATTGCACAGTGTGCCAAGGAACAGTTTTTTCATGACACTGATTGCACCATAGCTTGTGACTACTGTGCAGTAGTGTTGCATCGTGCTTTCTGCCATGTGATGTTCCTGCGCAGTAGTCATGGGCTACTGCACAGTCAGCATCTCATGCAGACACAGCCAGCGTGTCTCAAGAGACATTTAGTCTGAACATAGGACCATTAGTTCTGAGGCAACTCTTGAGCATCTCCTGCTCTGCTCCAATACTTTTTGAAAACTTGGTCAAGTTATTTCCCTTCTCTCTTTCAAATGGACAGAATATCTGCCCACATTACAGGAGACTAGAGACAGATTGAGACAGGAAACCAGAGGAGACATATGCCTCTTTCAGTTCATAGAAAAAAATCTGAAGGTGGAACCTGGCTGCATTCAGAAAATCTTTTAAAAGCTTGAATACCTTTTAAAGCTGTACTGCTTAACTACAGCCACATAGTTAAAGCAGTACAACCACCCTAGCAGGGAGGCAGTTACATTAAAATATACTGGCATGGTTTACCCTGGGATAGCTATTCCAACATAGTAAGGGGGATGACTATAATGGTGGAAGACACATTTACACTGCTATTACTGCACCTGCTTGGGGTTGTACAGTTATAAGTGTGGTGGTTAAAAACACAGCATACCAATATTAAAACCATGTGTATAACCAAATTAAGGTGCATTAAGCTGTCCTGGCTTTACCTTAACTGTAGGTTGTAGCATCTCTGGTAGTTAAGCCTCCTGATGATTGTTTCCCTAAGCAATATTGGGCATTGTGTCACTGCTTTGTGCTTGCTATCTACGTGTGAAATCCCCCTATGTATGGAGGTCCACACAAGGTATTTGAGCTCTTTAAGCCCTCCCAGGGCAACCACAGTCCTAGGCCTTGTGTTTGTTCCTTCACTTGTGCATGAATGTCAGCCAGGATTTAGGAAATGTTATTTGCTTGTAGCTCTAAGCCATGTAACATGTGCACACAGTTCTTAGGAGCACCTTTCAAATAGGTGCATTAAGAGATCCTGGTTTCATCTGATAAAAATCCCCAATTTTTGTATTTAAAAAACTAACCTGAAATCCATATTTTCCCTTGATTAAAATGAAATGCCACTTATATGTGTGTGTATGTGTGTGTGTATGTATGTATGTGTATATGTATATATATGCATGTGTGTGTATTTTATATATGTATATATATTAATTAGATCTGATCAATAACTTGAGAAACAGGTAGTCAACTGTGATACCCTCACCATCGCTCCCTGGTATGCTGTAGACTCTAGAGTGATGCATGCCTTACCCACTCTTGCCCGAGGAACCAGCTAGGCTTATGATGAAGCTTCCTCACAGGTGTGTAATTTATGTGCAGAAAATGGACCTAAATCTCAGTTAGTGTAAAAGGGTGCAATTCCATTGATATCAATCAAGCTACACCCATTCATGCCCAGCTAAGGATCTGGCCTAGTGTTAAACATTACTGTTTATCAGCACACTTTGAAACTCTTTACAGTTCTTTTGCTCTGATCTGAAGCATGATGTTAGCCGTGGAAATGTGCAAATTTGTGTGTACGTTTCCAGAAATGGGCAACAACATGAGACAAAACAGCTCCTAGATAGAGGAAGGCGAGATTTTCAATAGAATCTTGTAGTTGATGGCAAATATAATCAGGTCAACCAAAACTACTGGCAAATTCACGTTAAATTTCTTAAACAGTTTTAGCTGGAAAAAAATGAAACAAGAAATAAAAAAAAAAGGACTCATTTTGTTTTGATCTTTGAAAAATGGAAACATTTTTTTTTTAATGTTTGACATCCTGTTTGACATTGGGTTGAATTAAACACTTTGGTTAACCCCAAATCATTTTTTTTTTCACGTTCTAGTTTAGCAAGTAAACTGAAAAATCAATTATCCACACAGCTGTTCTTGCTGAGCACAGGGGTGGTGGGATTAATGACAGAGTCATAGGAATGTGCTGGCCTTAACCAAGATGGATTAGTTCCTCTTCCTTGTGATACCAAAAATGGTTTCTGTTGATGTTACTGGCTTCTGTGGAAATATCTGGGAAAGACAAAGTAATATTTCAGGGTCAAATATATCTGCCTCTTCCAAAAGTTGGAGTCCCAGCAGGCTTTGTGGCAAGATCGTTAGGGCGTGCACTGAGACTTCTAAATGCAGTGGATGAATTTTGAAGGAGCCAAATTGCCCTCAGAAGAAAGGGCAGGATGAAGGGTTTTACAATGTGGGACTAAATGGTGACTCCAAGCTGTAATGCTAGATTGGGAGCTCTCTGCATAGAAGACAGACACAGACATGGACAGAGCAATAACACCAGCAGAGACAATACAAACCCATTCATATAACTGTGTAACAGGTGCCCCTATATCAGGAGGTAGGAGCTGTACAAACACAAAGAGATAGTAAGAGACAGTCCCCTTGTCTAACTAGGCAAAGCAAGAAAGGAGGAAGGCTCGTCACCTCTGTTTTTCAAATGGGGCTCTGAGCTGATGGATAACACACCCCAGCAAATCTGCAGTGAAGCCAAGCCCTGAAACTAGATCCCCTAAGTCCTATTTTAGTGCCTTTGTCATGAAACCCTTCTCCTCTGTCTACAGCAGTGTTCACTGGAGGAGTAGCTTTGCAACCCTCCGATAATATAGCACCCTTTGTGTGACAAGCATTTGCAAATAGAGGAACCAAGGCACAGAATGCTTAAGCAACTTGGCCAAGCCCGCCGAGTACGGCACTTAATCATTCCTGAACCTTAGAAAACCATTGACCGCACTGCCTGTCCAAAAGGGATGTAAGCAAGGTAAGGGTTGGCTGATGATCTCTTCAAGTTACCCACCCAGCCGCTAAGATCTCCGGAGCCCACAGCTCACCACACCTGAGCAGAGTGGAAGCACGTGGCGCAGTTCTTGCAACAACATGAGAGCAAATGCATGTGCAAAACCATGATTTCTAAATGAGGCTTGCAATCAACAGGAGAAGCTAGTTATTTAGTACGCTGATCATACAGGAAACCACCATCTCAGAACAGGAGTGTAAGGGAAACTACATGGCTATAAATAGTTACTTCACGAAGAGGCATATGAAAATAACTCAGAAGTAAGGGGGTTTCCATGACAACTGGAAGGTCTTTCTCTCCTAAGCAGGAGGGGAAAATATGAAGAAATAGTAAATAAGACAGAAAAATGACAAGAAAACAAAAGTCGAAATAATGCAAAGTTGCAAACTGAATGCTAACAGCACCGAGAGAGCTATCTGGAAACCATACATCATCTACTTTGGACCTGCCAGACCAAATTAGTTTCTGGTGTGGATAGTCTATACAAAAGGAAAGACCCTTGCTTTCCTGTAAATACTGCCTTATGATCTAGTGGTCAGGCCATTGCAGTAGGTATTGGGTTCTGTTCCTGGCACTGAGGTTCTGGGTGACCTTGGGCAAATCATTTCACCTCTCTTTTTGTTGTTGCTTCATATTTATCTCTCCATCACACAGGATCTCCAGGGCAACCCAGTTGCTAATGTGGATCTGACTGAGACAAAAGGCATCACAGAGTTCAGAACATTGTATCTTGTACCCTCTTGTGGAGGTGCCCATCAATGTTCTTCTCTGAAGACCCCAGGGTCTTACAAGAGAGGCACCTTCTAAGTTACGCACTGCTGCTTTCTTACCTACAACGTGAGATCCCATGAACCATAGTCTTTGTCTGGAACCCCTTGTTCTAGGCATTGTATTAGCACAAAATAAACAGGCAGTCCTTTCCCTATCCCTGTCTCTTCTCTATCTAGTCTGCACTCTCTCTCATTGTGGGCTTGTACAGCACCTCGTGCTATCATAAAACATATCATAAAAAGGGCGCTTTCTATGCCCTACTCAGCCATGTGGTATCTGAGCACTTGGGTTTGTCCCACACCCTTTCATTTGCAACACCGATTCATTTCCACATAAGGGTAAGAACAGACAGTCAAAAAGCCTGAGGCTGAATTGATTCAGTCTGCTCAGGTTAGTCCAAGCTGCATAGATTGAACTGATAAGCAAGTGAACAGACATGCACTTTTAATTCTGGTAATGCAGCCACATGCCTGCAGTGAGCCAGGCCAGAAGTTCGGGGATGCTGGAGCACGTCTCCCTGCTTGACCGGAGCAGACAGCTTGGTCCAAGGTTAGCCCACCCACCCTGTGAGAGGGGGGCTTTCTGAGAAGGTGCAAAGCATCCTGGGATGTTGGGGGACTGTGAGTTAACTTGAATCTGGAGGGGGTCTGGGACAGAAGTTCAATAAACTGATTTAACTGAAATCAGTTAAGTCTGATACTACATCTATCCAGGTTTATCATAAACTGGTTTCAACCATTATGAAAGTGGTTTATGTGCACTGAACTTCTGTTGTGTTACCGATTTGAACCGATGTAAGTGATCGGACAAAACTGAGACAATGACAGCTGATTTGCTGGGATTTTCCCATCACTTAAAACAGTTTCTGATCACTTACACCAGTGTACGCATAATTTCTGTCCCTAGCCAAGCATTCTAGTGAAATGACCAACAATTTCACTTGACTAAGTCTCAGGGACTGACCCAGTATCTATTGAAGTCAATGCAACGACTCCTCATGATTAAAGAAAGGTCCCTGAGACTTTATGGTCAAGATTTTCAAAAGGCCTCAGCATCCAGTAGCTTCCATTCAGGCATTCAAGGGATCTGTGCTCTCCTGGAAATTTGCCTGTGCAGCGTTTAGTACCATAAAAATATATTTTTTTAAAAAGCAGACGTTTGCAAGCGGATCATTTATCCTGCTGGCTTCTACATGAGAACTGGCTCCCTTATGAGCTCCTCAGCCAATTCTCCAAAGCAAAAGTTCAATAAACAAACAAGAACAAAATCCTCTGTCCTCTCGCAGGGACTTGGAGAAGAGCCAGTTCTACTCTGGTCCCAGCACAGCTGCCGGGCTTCTCCTTACAGCAAGCTGTTCCCTTCACAACTTACTTACTTCCTCTTCCCCTTGCTTTCTTTTTTGGGAGCATTTAAAACTCCCAGTGGGACAATCCCTCTTTACCCAAATGCCCCGTTAATTTTTTTGCCATTCTCTTCACCAGGTCATGCTGCTAGGTATTTTTAGTTAGAGAGGAAGGGAGCAATGAACAGTTGGATGAAAAGAAAAAGAGCAAGCCCTCAAAAGGGATTTAAAAGAACAGGCTTACTCCATTTGAATACTGAATAGTGGATGTAGCATCTGATAGCTAATGATTGTGAATAATATGTATAGTTGTACACCTCCATTAGGTACCTGAACAAGTGGGCTCATTTCTTATTCACCTACAACTGGGCTGACTGCCAGAGTTAAGTGCTTAGGGTAGTGCTTCCCAAACTTGTCTTCAGCATGGTCCCATTGATGGCTCCATTTTCTCACTCCCAACCCACAGCCCCCCACCCCAATGACCCCATCCGCGGATGTTGCGACCCCACTTGGGGTCACAACCCACAGTTTGGGAACTGCTGTTTTAGGAGCAGGCACTGCCTTGTTGTCCTGTAGGTATACAGCACAGAGCACACTGGGATCCTGGTTCCTGCCTAGGTTCCTGTGCTGCCACTGTACAAATGACAACAAAGGTCTTTACTAAGAGTGAACGAGGTATTCAGAACATGGCTCAAAAAGGTGTTAAGAAATTACCAAACCTCTGACAGCATCACGTGAGATTTTCAAAGGCTCAGTGCCCACAATCTGACCTAGATTATCAGACTAACTCAATTCCCTTTTAAGCAGTAAGGCTGCTAATTTAGGTGTTTAGATGTATATTTGCATGCCTTTATACAGATTATTCACAAAGAAATACAGGGGTCCAATTTTCAAAAGCATCCACCTGTCTCCCTTGCAAGCAGTGGGATGGGAAGGTTCTCCATGAGAGCACTCTGCTATCATTATCTCAAGCAAAACTGCCATTACTGTGTTTGGTTCAGTCCAGAGGTTAAGGACTGCAGGTTTAGTTCTTTGATAAGGGATGTTTTGCTGAATGAGAACAGAGAAATGTCAAGCTTTGGGGCTATGTTGCAAATGAAACTAATGCGCTGCAGTCCCAGATCCATCCAATTAGCTTCAAGCCATCCTGTGACTCCACTGTTTTATTTTGGGGTTTTTTTTGGCACATACTGTTGTTTAGTTTCCTGTTTATTTCCTGTAGAGAAATCAGGCTGAGATCGGCATCCTGCCTGGCCTTTTAAAATCATTTAAGACAACCTGAGCTCTCTTGGGATGTCATGTTATTGCCAGCATTGGAAACATTAAAAAAAAAAACAATGAACTGGGACCCCCAAAAGGATGGAGTCTTTCTAGTTTCCTTCGTGATTAGGGACGTTAGGGTTCAAAATTGTTGAGCTTTTTCCCTGCGGTCCCAAGAGTGCAAACTTACCGGCTTTTGTAATGAAAGCTGAGATGCTAATTGAATGGCCTACCACCAGGACTTTGAGAGTTAAGGACAACAAGGAACAAATGTGGCCCAGGCCCTACATATCCAAGACCACCTCCTCATATTCCATTATGATCCCTGTGGTCAGCTGGGAGCAACTTCCTGCAAGTATCATCAGTACGCCAAGTTTTTTTGGCAAAAACACAAGGGAGGTCATTAGTAGGACCTCACTTCTCAGCTCTGGGACTGAGTCCCACTTGAGGTCCCCCAGAGCCCAAGACAACATTTCTGGAAGCACTGGAGGACTTTCGTTTTAGGTAGGTATTTAGCAAGCAGAGTTAAGTTCTGGGACATTGTCTGGGGAATTGTTTTCTTATTTATCTAGTTTTATGAATGGCTTTCATGGGAACCTTTCTTGGGAAGAGCAGGATAAAAATCTAATCACTACGTAAATATTAGGAGGCTTGTGATAAAATGGTGAAAGCTGGCAGTGACAGTAGCTTTCTGAGAAGAACCAAGGTCAAGAGTCTCAAATGCATCCAATTATTCTGAGGGTACTTTTGATTTTGTGGGAACAAAACTGAGACAATGACAGCTGATTTGCTGGGATGTTGCGTGCCAAACATCCAACTAAAGTCAGCAGGGGACCTGCTGAAACCTTCCAACCACAGTGTAAGGCCACAGGATTGTTTCTCTTCCATGTACAGTGTCTAGCACATGGGTGGGCAATTATTTTGGGTGGAGGGCTGCTTATTGAGTTTTGGCAAGCCATCAAGGGCTGCATGACAGGCAGGTAGGGGCAGATAAATATTAATTTTCTAAATTTTTTAGGGGCTCTGTGGGCCAGATAGAATGGCTCGATGGGCCGCATTTTGCCCAGCCCTGGTCTAGCACCATGAGGCCCCAATTCTGATAGCAGCCTTTGAGTGCTGCCATCAGATATTTACTACCTTAAAACTATAGAATGGACAGAACAACTGTATTTGCTTTCCTGGATGTCAGTAGTGCCTAGAAGTTCTCATCTTGCTGAGGGCCTCTGTTGTACTAGGAGCTATATAAACACATTGATTTTCCACCTGCTTTCACATGATACCTTTTAACCTTTGCTTGTACTTCAGATCTCCTGACTCCTGCTTCTGTCTTTTACTGTTTAGCTTTGATTGCAAACTTTACAGAGCTGAAGTGGGATGTGGGCAATTGAAATTTTCATGAAGCAGAAATTCCTTTAGAGCCTATGGAATATGACAGGGTATTTGTAGCCATACTATACATTTCTGCAGCATAGCTATAATTATTACATATTGTAGGGTGTGTCAAAAAGCCAGGAGAAACCTAAAAGAAATGCAAAACTCCAGAACTCTTGGTTCAGAGATGCTACCTTTTATTAGACCAACTAAGAAATTGCCAAAAAAATTATCTTTTTCTGCAAGCTTTCGGGCACATGTACTCAGGCTCAGGGAAAATTAAAGATGGTAAAAAGTCCCCATAGGTAGAAAATAATCTTCATTTTTGCACAGAGAAAGCTGAAGATTTAAGTCTGTTCCTTTGGGCCCAAGAGACTGTCTTTGTGAGTTGCTCTTTGATGTGCAGATAAGGCAGGATTCCTTCCCTGAAGGTGTCAGATGGCAGAAAGGCACGGAGGTGTAGAAATCTTTCGTGTTGTTCAGCAATGAAGTTTCAATCCAAAATCGGCTAAAATTTGGCATCTTCCATGTTTCAAGGATGTATTTTGTAGCCGTGTTGGTCTGAGACAGAAAGAATGCAAACCTCTAGATCTCTTGGTTTAGAGATGATCCCTTTTATTAGACCAACTAAGAAATTTAATGATTTTCTCTCCCATTCCATAGGGCTTTGCCAGAAGGGAGAGGTTTGGGGAGACAGTTTCTGCGAAAGAATCTCTACGCAATAAAGTCATGTTGTATTAGGGAAACGTTAAGGGCTTGGGAGGGATTTGAACGCAGTCTGCAACTTTAAAGTTTGGTTTTGAAGAGGCTCACTTTTCCCAGGGCTGAACACAGTTCCTTCTACAATAGAGATTACACATCAGGATGGGGTTTCTGTCGTGCTATATATTGCCACCTCGTGGTAGACTACTGAGATGGCCACTTGGCCTTCAAAGTGCGCTGAGTGGAGAATTTTGCTGATGTGAAGGTGAGGGTTGATCTCGGGAATCCTGTTCCTGTACCTGCCACACTAAGACCTGTGCAATAGCACTGGTATCCTTTCCATATGACATATTCGTATGTATGCACCCATGGGAGTCAGACAGTCAGTAGTGTAAGTAGGGGTGGGTGAGTGGGGCAGCAGCTCTGGACCCCAAGTTATAGGGGCGCTAAAATGACAGCCCCCTGGGGAGTGTTTGCCAAGGCCACAGCAGTAGTGGCCCAGTGTGGAGGATACCAGGCCACTGCAGCAGCTGTTGCAGCAGCAGCTAGAGCAGGCAGACAGCAATGCAGCAGCGCTGCACTCTCCCCTCCCCATTCCAGCAAGGCTTTGCCCAGGGCATAAATTATATTAGTTCTTCCTCTGCTCTGCAGACAGCGGGCACCTGTGTGACTGCCAGTGTGGGAACCTCGGTCTCTCCAACGCAGCACTTATTTCAAGGACACTGGTAACCTTCCCCACCTGCAGGTAACCACAGCAATAATAAACTCAACCACCACCTCACCAACAGTTGGCTTCTCAATACCAAGCATGTTAGCCACTATCCTGTAGCAGATCAGCACAGGTTGTGGCAAAGGATTGATAACAAACTGCTTCTGGACAGATCTGGGCTCCCTCCTTATACAGCTCCATAAAGGGATCTCGGCCTCCTGCAGTACTCTGTTCATCCCGGGTTGCCATGACAATGCAGTCCACTACACTTGGCTTATCATCCCGATTCACAACAACCAGCAGCACAAGGATTCAATACATATTCAAACCTGCATCAGCAAGCTCTAGGCTCTTGTGTCTGTATGCAACCTCAGAGATCTCACCTAGCCATCCTGCCGCCTTCCTGTGCTGACAGGCTTCTATCTTTATGCCCTGCAAGCCACCCATCATGCCCTTTCCTTGCCTTCAATTGCAAAACAGAGCTCTGCCTAAAACTTGGCCCTTCATTTCCTCCTGGAGAATTACCCACAAATAGATGACAGAATCTTCCACCTTATTTGCAATTCAAAATGATTTCTGGATTCTCTGCAGCCGTACGTTCTTGCCTACTACATTGATTGCAAAGCATTCATTGAAAACATTTGCCATTCACATTGCATTGGCTAGAAACAGAAATCATTGGGAAACTGTTCTCGTTAGGATCCAATCAGGAGACAAGAATATCCTCTGACTCCTGTAACTAACCTACATAGTACAGATAAAGAACTTTACACTTGCATAAGTAGGACGTTCCCACTTGATGACTCTTTGAGGTTAAAATGTACTTTCCCCAAGTATCTGAAATAGTAAAGTTTGCATTCATGAGCACAGGGAAAGCAACTTTGAGAGAGAGAAGAGCAGCCTTTTAAAACAACACAGAATGAGCTTGTGCATCTCACTGCCACAGTGATGCACTAAGGCAGTGCAAAATTCAAAGGGGTTGGACAATTTCATGGGGCAAAAGCATGTCCGAAGTTAAATAGCAAGAATTAAAAAAAAAGGAAGTTGGAAGGGCTCCAGTTCCCTTTGCTTTAGAGCAGCGGTTCTGAACCGGGAGTACATGTACCCCCGGGGGTACGGGAAGCCTCATCGGGGCAAGTGAGATATATTTCATACATTGTCTAACACAGGTCAAAGGGCCTAAAAAATTAATTTCCCATTGAAAGGGGGTATGTGAAGTCTCATTCTGAGACCAAGGGGTACGTTGACTGAAAAAGGTTAAGAACAGCTGCTTTAGAGCATATGATGGCATCTAAGTCCTAAGGTTTAGGAGGATCCTTTCAGCTGAGCAGTGGCTTTTGCAGTTTCTTGCCTCTTCACCTGAAGCAGCTGTTGTCAATCACTGTCAGAGACAGGATCTTCCTGGAGACAGACCCCTGGTTTGATCTGGTCTGATAGTTCGTCTGCCCATGGAGAGCGAGGGCAGCTGGCTCTACGAATAAGTATTTATGATTTTTTTTCTGTACATCTGACTTGGACTTTCCACACAGCTGAATGGACAAGACTTGATTTTCAGCTGAAATCCTCAGACCACTGCTGCTATGCATTTGGGGCACTTGTACACGTGACAAAATTGCCTTTTTTAGTGGTTTAATTCCCGTTTTAAAGTGGATTAATCATGTCACACTTTACACATGTGGCAGTGTATTGTGCTTTAATTTGTTCTCACTGTACATGTGCAATGGTGTATTGCAAATTAAATGACTTTGTTATGCAGCAAACTAAAACATCCTGATGAATTTTAGTTTGCTATATAACAAATTGCAGCAATATATCCATCCCTGGGCCCCCCTGCAGCTCAGGGACCACTCAGCCTGCCGGCAGCTCACTCCCTGCCTGCAGGCAGGCTCTGTGGGGGGGAAAAATGGGGGGGGGGGGAGGTGGCAAGAGGCTTGGCAGGCTTCCAGCACCCTGTGCACTGTCCCTGCCACCTTCCCGCTGCCTGGGACCACTTGCCTCAGGGGCAGTGTAGGAAGGTGGCAGGAGGGTGGCTGGGTGTGCTGGTGGCCAGAGAAGGTGGCGGGGAGGGTACATACGGTGCTGGAAGCCCGCCAAGCCCAAGCTTTCCCAAGTCCGCCCAGGCTTCCAGCACCCTGTGCACACTCCCCACCACCTTCTCCAGCTGCCAGTACACCCAGCTGCCCTCCTGCCACCTTCCTGCACTTCCCCAGGGGCAAGCCGGCTCATTCTTAGGTCCCCCAGGTGTCAGCAATGTGATGGGGACAGTGAACGGGATGCTGGAAGCCTGCTAAGTCTCTTGCTGCTTTTTATCCCCCATAGAGTCTGCTTGCAACCGGGGAGTGAGCTTTTGGCAGGCTGAGCAGCCCCTGAGCTGGTGGGGGGGCAGTCCTTCCCTTCCCTTCCCTTCCCTGCATGGTGGCGGCACCCCCCAGGACCACCAAGGCGGGCTGCTAGTGGGCCGGGTGTTGCCCAGCTCAGAGACAGCACCTGGCCCAACCTAACTCTTCCCTGACCCCAAGCTGGGGCAGCATCCAGCCCGCTAGCAGTCCACCTGGGCAGCCCCAGGATGTGCTGCCGCTGTGGAGGGAAGGACCGGGTCTACCTGCAGCTCAGGGGCCACTGGCAGTTTGCCTCCCGGCTGCGGGTAGGTTCCTCGAGGAAAAAAAAAACGGATCGGGCCCCTCACCATAACAGTGATGGAGGCCCCTAAATTGAAATGGTGGGTTTTAAATCATCACAATTAAGAACTCACTGTTTCAATTTAGGGAAACTAACCCCCCATCACATGTACAAGCAGCCTTGGACTAGGGGACCAGCAGTGAAAGGGTTACCACGCCCTACTCTAAAAATAACTAATTTTTGCTATGTGTGCTGTTTGTATGCGACTAACATTTGAGAAGGCTCATATACAGGCCATCTGCTGGGTGCTGACCTGTGCTTTTAAAAGCACGCCCCCCCCCCCTCCGCCGGACAAACACACACACAGGCTGAGACGATAATGAATAGGATGGCAGCCCGACAACAGAACTCTTCAGCAAGCCTGACTTAACAAATTAGCCTGATTGGCAGAGGTGTTCAGTTTAATTAAAAACCACACGCTGCTTCCCCGGGATTTTCTAATAACCTACAGCGATGTGCTCCAAATCAGCGTCACACTTTAGCCTGCGGTGACTAGGGAATCCTCTTTTGCATCATATGTGAAGATGGGCAATGAAAAATCATGAGCTTCAGTGAATAAAGGAACTAACCTGTATAACTCATGTCCTATCTGCCTGAGGAACCATGCAGGCTTGGCTGTACCCAGCACCCCTCCTGATATTGATTGTGTGTGATATAATTACCTGATCTGCACAGGTGACCCCTGCTCATTGCTCCAGGGGAAGCGAAGGAGAAGTAGAAGGAGACCATGCTTCTCACTAATTTGACAACAGTGTAGTCCAGAGGGTAGGATGCTATTTTAGGAGTCAGAGGCTGGATTCAGAGCTGTACTGTGACAGGATGTAAATCATTTCATCTGTCTGCCTTTCTGTTTTAGACAGCAACCTCTTCATGGCAGCTTCTCTTACCATGTGTTTGTACTTAGCACATCTAGACTCTGACTTGGTCAATGCTACTGTATATATAGGGATGTGGTAAAGGAGACAGGTAATATGTGCTAGGGGATTCCTATTTAGCCCCTCCATGTGCTGTGAGAGGCTCATCCTGTGCTTAGCCCTGAGTTTCCTGCAAACACCAGTTCTAGGAACCAGCGCAAAGTACAGACAGTCAAAATGCCCGAGGCTGAATCGATTCAGTCTTTGTGGGTTAGTTAAAACTGCAAAAATTGAACCAATAAGCAAATACATAGACATCCACTTTTGATTCAGGAAATGCAGCCACATGTCTGCAGTGGCTCAAGCTAGAAGCTGAAGGGTGCTAGAGCATGGCTCTTTGGCACATAGCCAGCATGGACTGTGTGTTCGCTTCCTCTTCCTGCTGCCCCTGGGATTTGCAGTCCACAATCGCAGCAGCAGGCCTCCGCAGGGTTGCTCATCACTTCCGCTTCCTGCTTCCAGGTGTCCACAGTTGCAGTCAATAAGCTGGCAAGGCAAGGCAGCTCTGTACTCAGGGGAAAGTGAGTTTAACCCCCCTCCCTGGCCCCAGACCCCATCTGGGGTTTGCCTGGGTGGGGCAGTGAGCTGAGGGGTGGGGGCAGCTCTGCTCTCTGAAGCAGACAGCACAGCACAGCCCAGGGCTGCAAAGCATGCTGGGATGCTGGGGGACTCTGATTTAACTTGAACCGGGAAGGGGTCTGGGACATAAATGATTTAGGACAAACCAATTTATGAAACTTAAGTCTGATACTATATTCAACCAGGTTTATCTTAAACCAGTTTCATCCATTTTGAAACTGGTTTATGTGCACTGAACTTCTGTTTTGTTACAGGTTTAAACCAGTTTTGATTACTTAAACTGGTTTATGTGTAACTTCTGTCCCTAGCCAGTTCAGCAGCTTTAAAAATTGGAGAAGGTGTGTGGACTGATAGTCTCAGGAGGGGTCCCAATAGTCCTGTCTAATATGTTAGCTTAAAAGCTCTCTATAACTGCCAAGTATTATTAGCAGACAGTAGGTCTCTGAATTACAGGTTCTTAGGCAAGCCACTTGCTTCCTTCCTCTGTTCCAGAGTTATCCCATCTTTGAAACAAGGACCTGGACATGTACCCATATTTTTTAAAGTGCTTTGAGATTTAGAGGGCTAAGTACAGACAGTCAAAAAGCCTGAGGCTGAATTGATTCAAGCTTCTTAGATTAGTCTTGGCTGCAAAGATTGAACCAATAAGCAATTGAACAAACATTCACTTTTGATTCCAGAAATGCAGCCACATGCCTCCAATAGCCCAGGTCAGAAGCTGTGGGTCACTAGAGCACATTTCCCTGTTGGGCTGGAGCAGACAGCTTGGGCCAATGCTAGCCCACCTACCCTGCGAGGGGCAGTTTGCAGGGGTGGTGCAAAGCATCTTGGGATGCTGGGGGACTGTGAGTTAACTTGAATCTGGAGGGGATCTGGGACAGAAGCTCAATAAACTGATTTAAACTAAATCAGTTAAGTCTGAAATTACATCCATCTAGGTTTATCTTAAACCAGTTTTGGCCATTTGAAAGTGATTTATGTGTGCTGAACTTCTGTTGTGTTACAGATTTGAACCAGTTTCTGATTATTTTTAACAGTTTATATGTAATTTCTGTCTCTAGCCATAAAGAACAGAGCCAGAAGGAATTCTGTTTCCCTCTGCATGTCTCAGTGGCAGTTTTTTAGCTATTTACCTGGTTAGTTTTGGCCCTGGCCTTACACTCAGGCATGCATGCACCTGACCTGTGCTACTGCTCATGCTTACACATCTACAGTGTAAGTCCTGGACAAGCATGGGGGAGTGAAGGGACCCTCCCCATCATGTGTTAGCTCTAGTAGTTGAGTGCTCAGGGTGCTTGTCCAGGAAGCAGGAGATGGAGGCTTGAATGCCTTCACCTAGTGCGTGTCTGAACCTGCATCTCTCTGACTCCCCAGCACAGTGCGCCAACCACCAGGCCACAAGTTGAATATCACTAAGGCTTCCTTTCCTTTTGAGGCTGAAACACTTCCCTTTTCATGTAATAGTCATTAGATAAAATGGCTGGTAAACTGTGCAGTGGGAAAGTTTCTGCCCTTTTGGGAGCAAGGGTCCAGCAGAATAGCAGGCATTTCACTGAACCATACACCCTCTGGCTTGGTCTCTTTGCCCTATCTGCATGTATCTCCCTCTTTTGGCTGCCTAGGATGCCAGATTCAAAAGGAGGGCTGAAGACAGTTCCAAGTAATGCCTGTCTATGATGTGATGGTCAGAGATGTAGATTCAAGATCCCCTGTGCAAGGTGGGGCTTCAAGCTGTGGTCTCTGGTTTCTTGGGTGTGTATCTTAACCTGGGAGGGCTGCTTCCTCCTCCAACAACGTGCTCATTGTGTGTTCCTGGGTGGTTACATTTGCATAACTTACGTGCCCGTAGCAATTCTGTTTCTCCTACGTGTAAGTGGCAACAATATCACTTACAGGGCAAGAAACCTGCTGTGTAGATGAACAAAATTCCACCCCAATGTGATCGCAAGGCTCACAGTGCAGAGTCACAGCAGAAAGTAAGTGCAAGCACCAGAGGGAAAAGCAAGGCAGTGGCAGTGGCTAGGCTTTTTTTAGGCCAGGTTTGCTTGGGTTCAGCTTCAGGAAGAGGGGTAAGCCTAGGAGGGGGTAAGCCTGCCGTAGGGAAAATTAGGGAACAGGCCATCCCCAGAGAGGATGCTTGTAGTCAAGGGATAATTTCTCGGTGTTACTGTTACTATATTACAGCACCTGTAGATTCAAAAACTATTGTGCCCTGTCTTCTCTACCTTCAGGTGGATGCGAATACTTCAGATACCCATTCCTCTAGCAGCTTCAGCAGACCAGGCTTGCACAGGGGGTCAACAGTGAATGACAGGCGTGCGCTGAACACCCTCACACAGAAGACACTCAGGTAGACAGAAATAGCTCCAGCTATTGCTGGAGCAGCTGGGATGCAATGTCATGGATAATCTAATAGCCCGTTAGAGCCCTATCAGGCATGGCTGTGGCACACAGGAATGGGACCCACTACTGTGTGAATCAGAGCTCTTCAAAATGAATGTAAATTGTACCAGCCACAGAGGCTGAAGTCCTGTTTTGGGGGCACAGGTTTCTTCTCTGCATTGTCCATCTTCCCACAATATTAGGCTCGCTTAACATCTCTTCTAGGACCACCACCCTTGTGCCTGCTGAGGTGGAAAGGCTCTGTCCTGAGGACACTTGGCCATTAAGAGCTAGAGTGAGACAGATATTGTGGTTCACTCAGGCACAGCACACATTATGGAAAGGATATAAAACTTCATGGGAAGGCAGTTGTCAATAATAGAGCAGGAAACAGTTGTTTCACATCTGCCAACTGTGGGGTTCATCTTTCCTTCTTCTGAAGGCGGGAGGTATTGGCAGGGTCAGAGACAAGGTCTAAGGTGGGATGGGCCTTGAAGCTGATTTAATCTGGGAGTTCCTACAAGCTCTAAAAAGTTTGAAGGAACTGCCTTTCACTGTTAACCGAGCTAGATTTGAACCAGCAGCACAGGCTGGAAATCTCTGTACGTCAAGCTATTCAGCTGGCAATG
>NW_005842137.1:1875668-1876171 GCF_000455745.1 Alligator sinensis
GAAAGAGTGACTAACATGAAGAGGCCGCACTATTCCAGTAGAGGGCAGTGGTATCTAAACTGTAATGTCTCATATTCTACTCCAAGTTAATAACATACTGATTATCTTCATACTCATCATCATGCCTCAGGTTCCTGTTAGTTCAAGCTAACAGCTGGCACTAATCTGTGACAGCCCAGGAACACGGTAGCATTCCTCCACTGCGCTTCAGACTGGCCAGCACTACCAGTGAAACTTATGGCTCTAAATCCAGATTCCTGCACTGCGCTTCAGACTGGCCAGCACTACCAGTGAAACTTATGGCTCTAAATCCAGGATAAGACTTTCAAAAGGGTCTAGTGATTTAGGAGACAGCTTTGAAGTGCTCCCCACAAACCACTGCAAAAGGGAGCTGATTTGCAGAAAGGCCCTGCGTGGCCCTCTCTGAAAACCAAGTCCCATTATTGTGTCTGAAGTTGGGAGAAAAACTTGGCTACAGAAACCAGAGCTAATAAGCTGTAAAA
>NW_005842137.1:1876202-1952807 GCF_000455745.1 Alligator sinensis
CTTGGCTAGTATCTATCAGTATGATTATATGGTGTTCATCACAGCATTAGCTGAGAGCCTGGAGGAGCGAATTCTCCTGCAAATCCATTAACTTTCCTGTAGTGGGTGGCATGAAATATTCACAATCGTGTGGATTTCAAAACCCTCCAAAGCTGGGGTTCCCTGATTAAATCTTGATAGAGTCCTCCATGATCCACTGGCTGTAAAATTGGCTCTGGGGTCGGACCCAGAGGGTAGTAATTGATGGAAGTCACTCATCGTGGTGTCCTGTGACCAGTGGGGTCCCCCAAGGCTCTGTCCTTGGACCCATACTGTTCAACATCTTCATTAATGATGTGGACACTGGAGTCAGAAGCGGACTGGCCAAGTTCACCGATGACACCAAACTTTGGGGCAAAGCATCCACACCAGAAGACAGGCAGGTGATCCAGGCTGACCTGGACAGGCTCAGCAAGCGGGCGGACGAGAATCTGATGAAAATGCTGGCTTGCATCCATAGATGCTTCTCAAGCAAATCCCGGGACGTCATTCTCCCCCTGTACTCGGCCTTAGTGAGGCCGCAGCTGGAGTACTGTGTCCAGTTTTGGGCTCCACAATTCAAAAAGGATGTGGAGAAGCTTGAGAGAGTCCAGAGAAGAGCCACGCGCATGATCAGAGGTCAGGGAAGCAGACCCTACGATGACAGGCTGAGAGCCCTGGGGCTCTTTAGCCTGAAAAAGCGCAGGCTCAGGGGTGATCTGATGGCCACCTACAAGTTTATCAGGGGTGACCACCAGCATCTGGGGGAACGTTTGTTCACCAGAGCGCCCCAAGGGATGACGAGGTCGAATGGTCACAAACTACTTCAGGATCGTTTCAGGCTGGACATAAGGAAGAATTTCTTTACTGTCCGAGCCCCCAAGGTCTGGAACAGCCTGCCACCGGAGGTGGTTCAAGCGCCTTCATTGAACACCTTCAAGATGAAACTGGATGCTTATCTTGCTGGGATCCTATGACCCCAGCTGACTTCCTGCCCTTTGGGTGGGGGGCTGGACTCGATGATCTTCCGAGGTCCCTTCCAGCCCTGATGTCTATGAAATCTATGAAATCTGTGTAGATGAGCCCAGTTGGACTGAAACCTTGGAAAGCGTCTCTTGTGTTCAGAAGCTAAATACAGATTGACAGAGAAGAGCTACTATGTATTTTGAATGAAATCTTGATACAGAAGACTTTATCCTGATGACAATTGAGGCCCTTACTGAAAGGCATGAAATCTTTTTTTTTTTTTTTAAATCACGTGTTTATTGTGATTTTGAGACTACAGAACAAGATAGCATTTAATATTGCTGTTGCATGTTGCAAAAATAGTTTTTGCTCTTTTCCTTCTGTGTCAGCGAGCAGTGGTTGTGTCACTCCTGGGTTGATGCATCCTGGCTCTGAGGGAGGACACTCTACTGGTGGTAAAAGTCATCCTAGTAACCACAGAAGAGTCTAAACCAGAGGCCTGGATTCAGGACACTGCCAGACACTGGAGAGATTCAGATGCAGATTTAGATGTGAACTCCATGGCAGGGCCACGTGTTTTATATAGGGTGTTTATGAAGTCCTTGTGCAACTTTAAACTGTAATAACTTTGGATATACACATGATAGAAGCAAACTGTAAATGGCAATTGGAAGCATAATTCATTAAGTTTTTTTAGCATGGTATAAGCAGTGCATAGGGTAAGGATCACAAATGCAATTCATGAAATCATTCATCAGCGACTGGAAAATGTTTTCTACAAGTTGGAAAATTGGGTTGAGCAATATATCACAAAAGATGGCAGTTACGTTGAAGTCTAGAAATTTGAGCTGTATTGTGTTTAAACTTAATGAATTATGTTTTCAATTGCCTTTTACAGCGTGCTTCTATCATGTGTACATTCAAAGTTATCAAAGTTTAAAGCTGCGCAAGCACTTTATAAACACTCTGTATATCTATAATTCAGTGAAGGGCTGATATGAAATCTTTGACACTGATTATGATGGCAGCTGGGCATGTCTTAGCTGGGGTACAGTAGCTCAAAGTATCCCCTGTGGGAAGAGCAGAGTTCCACTTTTGGCTCTGCCACTGCCTTCATCCAAAGCCTTAGGCAAGTCACTTAAGCTCGCTGAACCTCAGTGTCTCTTTTTGTAAAATGGGCATACAGTCATTCTGACCTACTTTACACAAGTGTTTTGGCATCGTTGATTTGCAGCAGCTATATGAAAAGCAGAGTCTTCTGCATTCCTAATGAACCACTGGCCAGTCTCCTTCTCAGATCGGAGTTCATTTGTTCTCAGCACCAGCCTTTCACATGCTTAGACCCTAGGGTAGGCAGAGCATAAGCAACAGCAACAACATTTGTGTACGAGCTCACATCCTGGGATTACACACACAAACTCAAGAGTTAGCACTGAAAGAATCCAAAAGAGCTGGACGCACCTGCTCTTTCCTATGATGCATGTAATGGTTTTATTGGAGGGTTGGGGCTCGGCTGATTTCTCTGTAGGTGACTTACAATCCTTGTAACTTGCTTTCATTTTTCAGACCTACTAAAATTACAGGCCCAATTATCCTGAAATGGTCCAGGTGGCAGTGAAATGCACTGATCCAAACTGAAAAGCAAACTCCATTGGCTGATTAGCATGGTCCAGTAGCCATAATGCCTTCTGATTGCCTTGAGCATGTAACTGAGATCCAGGCTGGGATTTTTTGAAGGAGACTGAGGAAGTGAGCCACCCAACTTCAGCTGTGGTTAAAAGAGAACTGGGTATCGAACTCCCACAGGCTCTTGAAAATCCCAGGACTAAACAGTCAGACTAGGGCTGTGGCTCCACTGCCGTTATCTCAGGCTCTCAGATGGATATTACTCTTTAGCTTCTTTCTGTCCACAAGCAAAACTCTCACATCTAAGTATGATGATGCTTTGAACTCCAGGTAGCTGGCCCATATGGATTGGAGGTCAGGTTGCACAGTAACTCAAAGTGAGGTGGCTGGGTCAATGGAAATTGGACAACTAATTCCCTTGGATCCCTGTAAAATCTCAGCCTGAATGACTCAAGGCACAACCAGGACCTGACCACGGATCTCCTGATTCCCAATTCCATGCCATAACTACAGATCTTGTAGTTAAAGGGCATTTCTGAAAAAGATTGTTTCACATAAGAGGGAGAGAGGGGCTAAGAAAGGTGGTCTGACCTTTCTTAGCAGTCCCCAGCTGTCCTACGGGGGCAACTTTGAGATCCCTTTGTGCTTCTGGGGGAGTGCACAGTGGATTTGGTTTCATTCCTTGAGTTTTAATTACAATGCTGCAAATTCTGATATTATTATGATAGCAATGTACATAAAAATGGACAAGGTGGGGGTGGGGAACCATGCATGGAAAGGCTTCATTTCCTGCAATGCTTGGTCAGAATTTGAATTGTAAGTGAAAGAGCCGAGTTCAGATCTATGCATTAGTAATGATAACAACAATGGTAATAACAGCAATACTAACAATTATTATTATCCTTATTGTTGTCTGTTGTTAGTATCATCATCACCATCATCATTATTAGCACCATCACTATTATTATTATGATTATTCAATGAAATAATCATAATAATAATAATAATAAATGATGGTGATGATGATCATGATAAACAGTTCTGAGCCTTAATGGTTCAGGAAAATAACTTGACCTGATCTTCAGATGTTGCAAATCAGTGCAGTTTACTTCAATGACATCCCATCCATTTACACTAGGTAACTTTCTTGCTCTTTATAGAGAGAGGCTCTGAGAAAATGAGGTGCCTTTTACGAAATCATAGCAATTGAGCAGCTTGGGATAATTAGTTCCAAATTCAGTCCTCTTTTTGTCTTCATGAACTGCACTCAATCCAGTCCCAGTTTCTGTGTTTTTCATAAACATGAGCCTGAGGCAAACAATGCTTAGGCTACAGCTTTCCCAGCTCCGATACGGCTAATCTGCCATCAGAAAAAGGCTAAGATTATTCAGGTGACATGAAGAAAAGAGCCTCTACTGCAGCATGTCTCCTGAAGGCTCCCCAATCAGGAAATGATCCCTTATAAGTAAAGCAGCCGTGTTGGACAGGAAAATTGCAAATAACCTAATTTCCAGTTTTAATTCTAGAAAAATTTAGATTGTGAAAAAATTACTCACAGAATTGGAATTTGGCTGAGGTTCAGTTTAGCAATGAAATACAGCTCTGCTTCTAAACTACTTTTCAATCTACAGTGCCCAGAAATGGTCACGGTCTCAGTTCTAAATCCCAATGAATATAGCACCTTAGCACCCCCTCGCACCATACTGGCTCATTGACTTAGTGCCACCAATTGAAACCCAGTTTCTGCCATTTTGACAGAGCTGGGGTTTTCCTTGAAGGTCTCCCATCCCAGAGTTGACCTGGTCTGACCTGACTTAGTTTATAAAATCTCAGAAAATTCACTAATCAATGCGAGGTAGCTGGATCCCAAAGCAGGCATCTTGTGAAATAAAGTTTCTCCAATCTGCAGATGGCTGAGGTGCACATCTCATTAGCGGAAAGGGAAGATGTGAATATTCTTTTATTTATTTGTATTTTCAACTTCCACAATAGCAAACAGTAGAGGAATGGCAATTACCAAACTATGGCTGTCACAATGTACGTTACACATCCACAGACATTAAAATAGCTCATTCATGAATGAAACATAAATTGCACAGCCTGGCAAATACAGAATTTGAGCCTTCCCACTGCAGGAGCAGAGCACGGTAGCAAGAGAGCAAAGCTACCTTTTAAGTGTCCTCATTTCAAACCCTTCTAAACACTCCTTTGCTGGGGTGACAATGGGCAGGGTGCTAATATGCTGAGATTCCTACATATATTGTTGCACCATTTCCTTCTCATCTCTTTACCTTTGCCTACCTGTTGTCTATTGTCCATCCTGAGACTGGAAGTCACATGGAATCAGGAACAACTTTTGGTTCTGTGTATGTGCCATACCTAGCGTAAAGGGATCCACAAGCGAGGTTACGAGGCACTCTTTCAATATAAACGGTATTGGAAGTAGAATCGCAGTGTCTAGAGGCAGTAAAATCAGGGTCCCATTGTGCTACTCTCCAAACAGAGAGCTGGAAGGGTCCTTGAGAGATCATCCAATGCATCGCTCTACCCCAAGGCAGGACAAACTGTCTAAGACATGCCTGACAGATGTATGTCTAACCTGTTCTGAAACTGCCAATAAAGAGATTTCCCAGCCAGGGTTCAACTATCCTTCAGTAGAAAGTTTTTCCTTATATCTGACCTCAGTCCTTTATACAGAGAGCTAGCCCTTCCCTCTGAGCCATCACTGCCTATGCAGAATTGAAGTGATTTGACCAATATCTTGCAGCAAATCAGTGGCAGAGCTAGGAATAAGGCTCAAGTCTTCTTATTCCCAGACCAGTTTCCTAACCACTGGACCATAAATACCCCTCACTCCGGTACTCATCACAGTGACAGATGGCTGAACCTGGCCCCGTATTCCCTCTTGGCTATGATCACCCTACCGCATTTTTCTGCCCAAAGCTGTGGGTAATTTACTATTGTGTACCTTTCAAATGCCAACAGTACAAATCTAAGCTATATATTAAGAATATGGTGAAGATCCTAACCTGTATGTTACAGCAACATCATATATCAAAAGATTTTATTATTGCCCTGGAGTTGACATCCATGTCTATGCTTTGAAGGGAGAAAATCTTAGAAGCATTCATTTAAAAGCATTTTTTTTTTTTTGTTGGGAGGTTCTTTGTGAGAAGCAGCAGTGCAGTTCTGGCCATCTATTTTTTAATCCCCTCTTCAAGCAGTGTCCCCTTTAAGTGAGCCTCTACTGTTTCCAGGTAAGGAGTGGTACGACAGTGCAGCGAGCTCCTTATGTATTCACTGCATGCCTGACTGCAGAACCAATTGTAAGTCGTTGCCTCTCTCTCTCTCTTTTTTTTCCTGTTAAATAGAGGTTTACCACAAACTGTGAAAATGGATGCTTCTTATTTCGATTGAAAAGGGTAAAGCAAACACGACCTTTTCCTCAATGCATGCAGTCTTACCTCCGCTGTCTGAAATCATGCTAAACACTCTGAAATGTGTGGAATGTCTCATGCCTGCAGTGAGCTTGATTTGAGTCAGGTCTGTGCATGTAACTAAAATTGGTGTTTTTTGCAAAATCTCCCCCCCAACCTTAGAAACCTCAATTAGCATGAAGTAGACCAAAGGATGGGGGCTTTGTTTGCTTATAACCGAAACAATTTGGGAATGCATGAAATGGTAAGAAAATAGAGAGAACCGGGCGGCATGATTTAAAAGATGCTAAGCTCCGATGACACCATAGCAATGTCCGATAAGCACTAGCAGTTGTTGTTTTGATTTGGAGGCAGAGAGATGAACCTGGATCTCAAGTGAAATAAAAAATCACCATGCTAAAAAAAAAAAATCAAAAAAAAAAATCTCTGTGCTGTTAAATTAACCTAGTTATTTTATGGACAGAGGGAAAATGATGCTATTAAGAAACATGCAGGTTTGCTCGTTCGGTTGGCTGTTTTGTTTCCCAGATGAAATTTGGTCCAATAAGACGCCTGTCGTTTTTTCAAGCAATAAATGAATTGTGTTCATAGTTTTTTATTCCGATTCTTCTAAATAGCTAGGAGGATCGGATCCTTTAGGCCCTCCATGCATTAACTGGGGAGGGAGAGAGAGAAGAGGGGGAGAAAAATGGGACAAATTATAACCTTCTCCTATTTGGGCCTGATAAAAAAGGGTTAAGTGAATGCTGCAAGCCTTGTCAGGATTGTACTATTTTTTCTAGTGCATAAGGAGAAGGGAGAGGAGGATTTGACAGAAAGGGGAAATTTCAAACAAGGGGGGGATCTGAACCAAATTCTCCGAGGTTAATGATGAAGAGGCAGACCAGGAGATGTTACTGCCCAGACATAGGTAGAAATCTCTGTCTGGGAAACTAAGAGCTATGGGTTATATTCTGCTTGACTCCCCTACCTGGTTCTATAATCCTGGCTCAGAGGAGAGAAGCCAGCGGCTGTCTGCAGCGAAAGGAAGGAGGTTAGAGATTCTCTCTTTGAGAGGGAAAATGGTTGGTTGGACTTCTCCGCAATAAGAAACACTATCCTCCCAAGAAATGTCCTGGCCATCTGTGACTGTCTAGTTTGGCTAAGTGAGATGGAAGAAGTTGATGACACAATGTTGTGCCAGGATCTTGAGTGTGAAAGTCTCAGGGAGAATTTCTGGCTGCAAAAGTT
This sequence comes from Alligator sinensis, assembly GCF_000455745.1. Classification (NCBI taxonomy): domain Eukaryota; kingdom Metazoa; phylum Chordata; order Crocodylia; family Alligatoridae; genus Alligator; species Alligator sinensis. The sequence continues at coordinate 1,883,480 of NW_005842137.1, forward strand.
GAACTCCCTTGGGGTTTTCTGCAGGCTGCTGGGAAAGTGGAGCTCAGGGAAAGCCGCTGAGCGCCTTCCCCAGCTGTCCCCTACTGCCTCGGTGGAGCTGTTAGTGCACTGGAGCCAACCAGCCAACTGATCGTAGGTTGGATCCCAAGGCAACTCGTGTGTGCAGAATGAACTTGTGCGCCAGCTTGACTTGGACCCTGGCGCTTGGTGGCTGAGCATGGCAGGGAGCATCATCTGCTGTTTGCCTTGCTGAGGAGGAGGAAGATCAAGATCATATTGCAGAGCACCCACCATCGGACTGTGTCTGTGACTCCCCAGTACCAGCTCCCATGTGCGGGGTGGCTTTTGCCCTGTGCCGCAAGCAGTGTGTTCGAGAGATGCGACTCTTTTCCCACATCGCCACGGGTGCTCTCTCCCCCTCTCTCTTGTTGCAGTGCAGGTTAGTGAGGAATCATAAAATAGCTTGCTGAAGAAAGGGGGTTGCCTCTAGAAGCTGGGTCTTTGCAGATGCTGGTTTAAAGCACCCATCAGCTTTCTACCTTACCGCTGTTTTTTCCAGGAGATGCCACACCTCCTGAGGACACTGGGGACATCAGCATTTTGCTGAGCTTAGCATCTTTCCTCCATCGTACAGAGGCTTCAGACAGACGCTCATCTACCCTGAAGTAAAGAGCTGCAACAGCCACCAAGAGGCTTTTCTTCCTCTCTCAATTCAATCCAGCCCCATTTCCAGACCTGGCTTCCACAGTCTGGAGAGCTACCCCTTTTCCCTGCTTTTCCGATGATGACTCACCTTTATTTTTAACTCTGGAGAGAGGAAGTTATGGGGACCTTGGAAGCCTGTATTTCTCTCTAGGATTTCCCCCAAGTCAGATAATCTGTGTTACTAAGAGACACTGAGATTTGCTTCTCCAGGTAATGTGATTTGTTTTCTGTGCGCAATGGTCGTTTGCAGAGAATGAGATGAGAGGAGCCAAAACACAGATCTTGAGCAGGGGAATGCAGTAGTCAGTTTGCCAGCTAGCACAGGTGTCTGCAAATTAACTTAGCCACTAAACCCTTGGCTAGCTCTAAAGCCTGAAGTGGAAATGTATATATGCTGCAGCATTTTGGCTTGCAATTTGATTTCCAGTGCAAAAAAATTGTGAATGTGTTTAACTTTAGATTGGAGGCATTAGTGTGTTCCTTGACGGCAACACTGACTTGCCTCGTATTGCATGGTTAAATGTTAACCTTTACTTGCATGGACAGAATATATTTTGCCTTGCATTTGCTTCCCATTGGCACTAAGAGTTTATTCTTTTGAATAGAAAAGCAGCTTGTTCTAAAGGGTTTATTTTTCCTTTCTTTGCTTGTTAACAAGTTGCAAAAAAAGAAAAAAAGTTCTGTTTTGCCAATGCAAATGTTTTCCTTCATGTTTTGAAGGGATATAGATTTTCTCAAGCGCTTTTTTTTTCTTCTCAGCACTGGATCTTGAGATGGGTTTTCCAACTCTGCACAAAGAGGGTAAACTAAAATCAGAAGGAAATGAGGTGTTTTCTAACAAAGGCGACCTTTAATACACACAACTTTATTTCATCTCTCTCTCTTTCTCAGCAGGGTAATTTTTTTTTTTCTGTTTTGATCATCCCTTCGCCTTTTCATGAACCACTTCCAAACCTACGTACCTGTCCTTCCACAGGATAGTAGCTTTTCCCTGAACCCAAATCTACCACCGGGCAATTGGAAGAGTTTAGATTAAAGATTCCCTGTAAACCTAAATATGACAGTTGCTACTGGAGACCCCACGGATGAAGCGGCAGCTTTGCCCGGTCACCCTCAGGACACGTATAATCCCGAGACCGATCATGAGTGCTGTGAGAGGGTGGTCATTAACATCTCGGGGCTACGGTTTGAAACGCAACTCAAGACGCTCGCTCAGTTTCCAGAGACCTTGCTAGGGGACCCTAAAAAGAGAATGAGATATTTTGACCCTCTCCGGAATGAATATTTCTTCGACCGAAACAGACCCAGCTTTGATGCTATTTTGTACTACTACCAATCCGGTGGCAGGCTAAGAAGGCCTGTTAATGTGCCCTTAGACATCTTCTCTGAAGAGATCCGGTTTTACGAACTTGGGGAAGAAGCTATGGAGATGTTCCGGGAGGACGAAGGCTACATTAAAGAAGAAGAGAGGCCTCTTCCTGAGAATGAGTTTCAGAGACAAGTATGGCTGCTCTTTGAGTATCCTGAAAGTTCAGGACCTGCCAGGATTATCGCTATTGTCTCTGTCATGGTGATTTTAATTTCTATCGTGAGCTTTTGCCTGGAGACACTTCCCATTTTTCGGGATGAGAATGACGACATGCATGGCAGCGGGGTGAGCTATCATCCCTACTCCAACAGCACCATGGGCTACCAGCAATCCACCTCATTCACAGACCCCTTCTTTATAGTAGAGACACTTTGCATCATTTGGTTCTCCTTCGAGTTTTTGGTGAGGTTTTTTGCCTGTCCCAGCAAGGCTGGGTTTTTTACCAACATCATGAACATTATTGACATTGTAGCCATCATTCCCTACTTCATCACCTTGGGGACTGAACTGGCTGAAAAACCAGAGGATGGCCAGCAAGGCCAGCAGGCAATGTCTCTGGCCATCCTTCGAGTTATCCGCTTGGTGAGGGTCTTCAGGATCTTCAAACTGTCCCGGCACTCCAAGGGGCTGCAGATCCTGGGGCAGACCCTCAAGGCCAGTATGAGGGAGCTGGGCCTCTTGATATTTTTCCTCTTCATCGGTGTCATCCTGTTCTCCAGCGCTGTCTACTTTGCAGAGGCTGATGAGAGCGCATCTCAGTTCCCCAGCATCCCAGATGCATTCTGGTGGGCAGTGGTTTCCATGACAACAGTTGGCTATGGAGACATGGTCCCCACGACCATCGGTGGTAAAATAGTGGGCTCCTTGTGTGCCATTGCAGGTGTATTAACGATTGCCTTACCAGTGCCGGTCATAGTGTCCAACTTCAACTACTTCTACCACCGTGAGACCGAGGGAGAGGAGCAAGCACAATACTTGCAAGTAACCAGCTGCCCAAAGATCCCTTCTTCCCCTGACCTAAAGAAAAGCAGAAGTGCCTCCACAATTAGTAAGTCGGATTATATGGAGATTCAGGAAGGTGTAAACAATAGCAATGAAGATTTTAGAGAGGAGAACTTGAAAACAGCCAATTGCACCCTAGCTAACACAAACTATGTTAATATCACCAAAATGTTAACCGATGTCTAGTCCAGAAAACCTATTCACATATTTAAAGCTGAAGTGGAACAATTGCAGATCTTGCATAATACCCTGCATTGTAGTTAATACAGTATGTTCTACAGTGTGTATTTGGTTCTGCATGGGAAGCAATAGTTGTGTAAGTGACTTTCTACCATTTTATTTATACGCCGAATAAGCTTTCATGCAACAATTGTTTTTGTCCATCACAGGCTTATGGGTTTCCAAAGATATGAAGCATCTGAGCATTTAGAGCAAAGTTATATCATTGCAATACCAGGGATATTGAACAAAAAGTTATTCCAGGAACCTCATGTAAACAGCAGCACTAAGAAATGTCAAACAGACATGTAACATTTCGTTGCACTCAACACGTACAAAAATATATCCCACAGAAATAGTATGCGTCTCGCTTCCAAGCTTATGGAATTATATGAAAGGTCGTGCATAATTTAATTAAAGGGCCGTACATCCACGCGTCCAAATTACTTTAAGGTTCAGATTTCTGACTCAGAATTGCCAAGTGAGAGCACATCATGCAGGCTCGGGTTTCATAACTGAAAATGCTGCATGCTGCAATGGTTTCATCCACTGCAGTATATCGGTGTGAGACCCAAGGGAGGGACAATTAATATGACAGAGACCTTATTTATTAAGTCTTAAAATTTCTATTCTAGTCATAGGGAGGGACAAATCAATAAATCAAAAGCCTGGATTTTATTTATTTATTTAGAGGACTCTTCCATTGTCACTGGTTCCAGGGTCACCAAAGACACATCCATTGACACTTTTCAAATGAGTTGAAAAAGCATCTTTTTTTTTAATAAAACTGGAGCAAGTATGCTGTGGCCTATAATATATTTATACTGCAGTGAAAATTAATCAGTAATACAGTACAGCCGCATGGATATTTGTTGCATGAATCTTAATATTTAATACACACAAAAATATATATTTTCTTAGTAGACTATACAGTATTCATGTTTATAGTGTTTATAGATTCTCCAATGGTTGGAAGGAGATGTGTGGGAAAACAAAGGCTGGATCAGAGAAAGGCATGTGCTGACTATAATCTGATGGATAAGCAAGGGAAAGGCGCTGTGTGCTCACAGTATTTACAGCCAGGAGTGCAGAATAGTGCAAACGAAGGAAGGTGACCTGAAAGTGAGACACCTGTGCTCATCCTGTGGGGTCCAACTTGTAATTAATCTTAGCATCATGAGCAAAAGTCTAGAGCTGCCCAGAGACGGTACAAAGGTGAAGGCTTTTCTGACACTATTGTTCAGCACCCATAAGCTTTATTGTATATTCTCATATTGTATATATAGAGAGAGGTGGAGCCAGATCCTCAACTAGTGTGAATCTGTAGCACTTCAGAACAACACCAATTTACACTTTTGGGGGATTTGGCCTTGCGTGTGCAATATACCTGTGATGTGAATTTGGACTTTGGCTAAGTTTATGCAATGTAATACCCATACAAGGAAATGTATGGGTGAGATCTACTGTTGGTGTAAGCTGGCTGAAATGGAGCTAGACTAATTTACCCTAGCAGAGGAGGTGATTTTTGTGTGACTGTGCAGTGCTGGGTTTAAGTGTTAAGTTTTGTCATGGAAAGCTATTGCCCTGTGATTGACCTGTATTACAACGCAGATACCAGACAACCGGCTGCTTTGGGGCATGAAAATTCAACCCCTGCCCTTGCTTACATCTGCTGAACTCAGTTCGATCATACAGGTATCACTGAAGGCAGGTTCAGGCCTCAGGTCCTCTAAGGGCCCTTTGTTGTCAGTCAGTGGGGCAGAAGTTTTTCACGACCCCTGATCTTCAGAATACTTCTACCATTTACAAATGCATCCTTGCCCTAACTGTGCTGCAGCCTCAGCCAGCCTCTTCTGAGCCTTTCTGTGGCCATGTCTACACTGCAATCTGATGTTTGATTGCCGCATAGGTGGGCATACTGGAGCTGGCTTTAATGTAGCTAACACAGGTAGCAATCTCAGTGAACCAGTGCACACAGGGATGTCAATGCTGGCTAGCCACCCAAGTAAGAAGCCAGGGTGCTGGGCTCCTTTGAACTGTTTACACCAGAGCCCAGGTCACTCTGGGTATGATGTCTACAACTGCAATCCAGAAGTGGGATTGTAGCTCATGAGCTAGCTCAGCACTGGTCAGCTCGGGTCTCAATAGCATTTTAGCCATGGCATCCTGAGCTTCAGCATGTCTACATAGGCACCCCTGAGTAAGTATTCAGTGCCTGTGATGTCTATGCTGCTACAACTACACTGTCACTGAAAGTCCTGCTAGCAAGTTTAAAGCTAGTGTCAGTATGTCCACGCTGCAATTACATCTCTGGATTTTAGCACAGATACCCTGTGACTTTACCGCTATTGGTGCCGGAGCTAGCAAGATTAAAACTACACTATGCAAGCCACAATCACATCTTTGATTGTACTGCGGATGTACCTCACTTTGTTTTATTTCCAAGGGAATGCTGCCCACTCAGCCCAAAGCAGAGCTGTTTTGCTTAGGGTCAGATTTTTTTAACCCCAACTAAATAGAAAACTTCCTTTGAACTTGATGCGACTTTTCCCTGAGTGAGGGCCACAGAGCTACATTTGGGTGCAGAGACTTCATTTCCACAGTCAGCTCACAGGCCTGGCTTGGAGTACATATTTTATACTAACCTTCTGCCTCCGAGTGAATGTAGGGCTTGATCTTCAGACTGGCCTAGTGAGTCCTCAAACTGGACCAAATCCTGAAGTCTGTACTCTTTCTTTACTCTCCCACAGCCTCCTCTGCCCCAGGGATTTCAATGGGAATTTCTCCTGAGTAATGACTGCAGGATTTGTACCATTCCCTTTCCAGTCTCAGGCTTATTCAGGAATAGTTGGGGGGCCAACAATTACCCCCCAAGAATGTTTTAAACGGATTATATTTGTTTCCCTTTGCCACATTGATTTCTGTTTTTCAATAGGTGCAAGGTCCAGTAGCAGAGCTGACAGGCTAAACAGCAGCAGGAGAGAAGGGAAATGCTTTTCCACTGGTTAAACTCTTGGAAAGGTCTCTGAGAGAGAGCTGTGCAGTGAGATCTCAAGCAGCTTGTTGGTCATCTGTCTTCTGAGACCAACAACTGTTGACTAGATACAGGAACGATAGTGCCAAATTTGTTTTGGGGCCCAGTCCAGCAAAGTACTGCATAAGTATTTAAAAAGAAGCATGCACTTAAGCAGTATGCTGAATTGGAGGCTTAGGGCTACATCTTATTTCCCATTGATGTACCTAGATGGGACACAGCTGTGTAAGTGCCCCAAACTGCAGGTACATGGCTATGCACCTATATTTAGGTGTATAAAGGGGAATACGATTCAGCCTTTAGACACCCATTGACTTCAGTACAGGATCAGGCTCTTAGGCCTGATACAAAGCCAAGAGTATATTGAGGAAATTCCTGGCATTTGTCATTTTATAGATTGCCATGGCTGATGGGATTTATTCTGACACTTGCAAGTGCAAAAAAAGGGTGCTACCCTGTTGGTCCACCTGCTTTACCTGTGGCAGGTTAGGGTGTTACATCCTGTGGTTGTGTCAGGATTGACGGTGTCATTTTGCGAAGAGGTTAGACAATGGATTTGTATGGGATAGGGATGATCCTGCCTTAGGCAGGGGGCTGGAGTTGATGACCTTCGGAGATCCCTTCCAGCCCTACTTTTTTTTCCCTATGATTTCTGTGATTCCTACCCTGTTCTACAGTAGTGGATCAAAATACTGCCAGGGGCCTGACTCACCTCCTCTGAGCCAAATGGATTTGTTCCTTATTTGTAGCTGCGCAAATGAGGATAGATTGAATCAGCCCCAATAGCAGTGGTACTACAGGGCTTTGTGCATCTATCACATGGGCCCCCAACCCCTGCAAGGTGTAGATGCTGTCAACTGTAATGCATTTCAGTGGCACAGCAGGGTGCTGAGTGCCATGTGGCCCTGGGCACCAGCACTGCATTGGATGCATTTATTTTGCTAAGGGATCCTTCTCCTTCACTGGTGCAGCTATGGGAAAGCATTTTTTCCTCTGTTTTCTTATTTGCACCGAAATATTTTTTTTTAACTTCTAAAATGCAATGAAAGAAAATCAAAAGCAATAAAAACTTTATTCAGGACAATGCTGTAGTATTGTATAGTAATGGTCCCAAACCAGCATTATTTGCACCTCTGCCAGAACTCCCAGTGAAGCCAGCATGAAGAGTATCCACAATAGGGCATAAAAGTGCACTGGAAATTCACCCTAGCTGGCTGTTCGCTAACTCCCTTGTGTAGACAACTCTCAAAGCATCTTTGGCTCTCTTTACCATAGGACATTGGCACCTTTTGACCTCTGATGCATTTATTCTGGTAACGCCCCTGCGAGGTTTTACTGTTTGCATGGGAAAGGGGGGGAGGGATGGGGTAAGAGCCAGGCTGTTATAGGTATACGTATAGGTGCCTAAAGATGCAGATCAGCGTGTAGTGGAATTCTCAAAAGTGCCTGAGTCCTTAACTCACTGATTTCAAAGTAGGTGCCCACTGCATCTTCAGGCACTAAATACCTTTAAAAATCTGGCTCTATGTGACTTTCCCGAGGTCACTGAGGACATCTGTGGTAGAACAAGGCTGTGAACTGAAGAAATCAGCCACAGAAAAACAGTGGGTAACATTTGCAGAAGTGCCTAAATCCCATTGACATTCTGACTCCTAAGTCAGGTAGGTAGTTTTGAAAGTGTTTACCCTGAACATCATGTACAATCCTGCAGGAAGCTGTTAATGGAACAGGGAAATGAGCTCAGGTCTCACACGCATATTAACTTTCTGACAGTTAAACACTTTTTAAAGTCAGAGCATACACATGTACATGGAGCAGAGTTGACTTAAAAGCGACACAAGATAATACACCTCAGAGGTATATTATCTTGAATCGCAGTAGTTAAGTCAACTTAACTCACAAGATGGCTGCCACCAAGTCAAGGGTTTGTATGTGTGTATGGTCCAATGCGGCTTAGCTTAAGTTGGCTTAGTTAAGTCACCTTATTTTAAGTTGACTTAGTATTTGTGTATGCACCCCTGAATTCCAGGCAAGTGTCCTGATGATGGACAAGTCACCAAGTTAGACACTAATTTTGGGCACCACGATTTTAGGATGCCCATTTTCAGTGTGTTCCCTTTCAGTGTGTTCTTACAGTCCTTATTCAGATGGAGCTTCCACTGATGTGGAGAAATTACTTTTCTGGAGGGCTTAAGTCAAGTCTTTGACTTCAGGAAAGCCGACTTTGACAAGCTCAGGAGGCTTGTCAGTGAGGCCCTAAGGGACCGTGACCACAGGGAAAGGGGAGTTCAAGAGGAGTGGTTGCTCCTCAAGGGAGCGATCCTCAATGCACAAACTAAGTCTATTCCATCTCGGAGGAAAGGCAGCAAGAGGGCACAGCAGCCCCCCTGGCTCTCCAGGGACCTAGCAGATCTCCTGAGGCTAAAAAGAAAGGCCTACAAAGGATGGAGGATGGGAGTCACCTCCAAGGAGGATTATTCTGCACTGGTCCGGTCCTGTAGGGAGCAGACCAGGAAAGCCAAGGCTGCAACTGAACTCCAACTAGCTTTGAGCATCAAGGACAATAAAAAGTCCTTTTTCAAGGTTTGAGATGGTTTGGACTATTATTCTTCTGAAGAGTAGAAAATAGGAGGATACTTTTAACCTATTAAATAGGTACTTTGCGTCAGTCTTTCATCAGTCCCATGGGACGCCCATGCCCGCTACAGGGCCGGGAAGTCCGGGTGAGGGTGATCCCCTGCCCTCCATTAATGCTGACTTTGTGAATGAACATCTTGAGAAGCTGGATACCTTCAAGTCAGCCGGCCCTAACAATCTTCACCCCAGGGTACTCAAGGAGCTCGCAATCATCATAGCCCAGCCTCTAGCACGGATTTTTGAAAACTCTTGGCACTCTGGTGTAGTGCCCGAAGACTGGAAGAAGGCCAATGTGGTGCCTATCTTCAAGAAAGGGAGGAAAGTGGATCCGGCTAACTATAGGCCCATCAGCCTGACTTCTATCCCGGGGAAGATCTTAGAAAAGTTTATTAAAGAGGCCATCCTTAATGGACTGGCCAACGCCAACATCTTAAGGGATAGCCAGCACGGGTTTGTTGCGGGTAGGTCTTGCTTGACCAATCTCATTTCCTTCTACGACCAGGTGACCTATCACCTGGACAAGGGAGAAGAGATTGATGTCATATATCTTGACTTCAAAAAAGCCTTCGATCTGGTGTCCCATGATCGCCTCTTGGAGAAACTGGCCAATTGTCGCCTTGGGTCCTCCACGATCCACTGGCTGGAAAATTGGCTCCGGGGTCGGACCCAGAGGGTAGTAATCGATGGAAGTCACTCATCGTGGTGTCCTGTGACCAGTGGGGTCCCCCAAGGCTCTGTCCTTGGACCCATACTGTTCAACATCTTCATTAATGATGTGGACACTGGAGTCAGAAGCGATCAGAACTGGCCAAGTTCGCCGATGACACCAACCTCTGGGGCAAAGCATCCACACCAGAAGACAGGCAGGTTATCCAGGCTGACCTGGACAGGCTCAGCAAGTGGGCGGACGAGAATCTGATGGTGTTCAACGCCGATAAATGCAAGGTTCTCCACCTTGGGAAAAAAAACCCGCAGCATCCTTATAGGCTCGGCAGTGCTATGTTGGCTAGCACTATGGAAGAAAGAGACTTGGGGGTCATCATTGACCACAAGATGAACATGAGCCTGCAATGCGATGCGGCGGCTAGTAAAGCGACCAAAACGCTGGCTTGCATCCATAGATGCTTCTCAAGCAAATCCCGGGACGTCATTCTCCCCCTGTACTCGGCCCTAGTGAGGCCGCAGCTGGAGTACTGCGTCCAGTTTTGGGCTCCACAATTCAAAAAGGATGTGGAGAAGCTTGAGAGAGTCCAGAGAAGAGCCACGCGCATGATCAGAGGTCAGGGAAGCAGACCCTACGATGACAGGCTGAGAGCCCTGGGGCTCTTTAGCCTGGAAAAGCGCAGGCTCAGGGGTGATCCGATGGCCACCTACAAGTTTATCAGGGGTGACCACCAGCATCTGGGGGAACGTTTGTTCACCAGAGCGCCCCAAGGGATGACGAGGTCGAATGGTCACAAACTACTTCAAGATCGTTTCAGGCTGGACATAAGGAAGAACTTCTTTACTGTCCGAGCCCCCAAGGTCTGGAACAGCCTGCCACCGGAGGTGGTTCAAGCGCCTACGTTGAACACCTTCAAGAGAAAATTGGATGCTTATCTTGCTGGGATCCTATGACCCCAGCTGACTTCCTGCCCTTTGGGCGGGGGGCTGGACTCGATGATCTTCCGAGGTCCCTTCCAGCCCTGATGTCTATGAAATCTATGAAAGTGGAACTTAAAAGATCTTGTGCTGGACCTTTTTATAAAAAATGAATTTGAACGTATGTGAGTAGAAACTAGGAACCACTTTTTTTTTTTTTGACAGCCTGCTACCGGAGGTGGTTCAAGCGCCTTCACTGAACACCTTCAAGATGAAACTGGATGCTTATCTTGCTGGGATCCTATGACCCCAGCTGACTTCCTGCCCTTTGGGCAGGGGGCTAGACTCGATGATCTTCCGAGGTCCCTTCCAGCCCTGATGTCTATGAAATCTATGAAAGTGGAACTTAAAAGATCTTGTGCTGGACCTTTTTATAAAAAATGAATTTGAACGTATGTGAGTAGAAACTAGGAACCACTTTTTTTTTTTTTTGGCCAGGCTTTGGTCTAAGAGGGGGGCTATTGAAAGCCACAATGTTTTGGGCCATTACTGTAGAATGCTGAACTATAATGTGTAAGGGCTATCCCCAAAGAAAGTACGCTGCTGTCCTTACATGCAGGTGCACCTATCAATGTCCATCTTGTCCTACAGACAGATGACCCATTTGGGATAAAATGCTCATTTGTCCAAACCTTCAACCAACAAAATCCTGAACCGTGCTTCCTACCAAACGCTGTAACTTTCAAAAAAGTTTTGTTAACTTTAAAGTAACTTAAAGTGATGAAGTAATCCTTTCTAATCAGCTGTGGCCAAGACTAAATATATTGCCATCTAGCCCAGAGCACCTCAGGCATGAAAAATGATATGTGGCTAGTGATCTGCTCTGGGGAGACAGACATAGGCAATGGCACAATTTGGAAAAGCAGCCAAATGCCAGATATAGAAGAATGCACAATGGGACAGGGTGTTCAGAGAATGCTCACAGTTTTTAGTGGATTCACTGGGAACACTGTCTTTATGATCATAAAGGCTGCTGTGATCTAATAGGCTACAATAAACTACAGCAAGCAGGAGGAATCAAATTTACCTTAGCCTTGAGAAGAGGACACTTCTATTAACTTGTGTGCGGCTTGTGCTTACAGGCCAGAGCTGTAGGTGCTGTTGGCTTCGGACTCTGTCATGTCACTTGGAACAAGTTGTCAAAAATTATCTTGGGAGCCTAGTTGAGGCCTGATTTTCAGAGATATCGGACAACTGCAGTTCTCCTTGACATCAAATGGAATTGAAAATCAGATCTGAGGTGTCTCAAAGTGGGTATGCTAAAATTGTGGTGGCCAAAATGAGTGTCTAGCTTGGTGACTTGTAACTTGTCCAAAGCTGTAGCGAGAGGCAGTGTCAGAATCAGGATTAGCATGGAGGTCACTTTCTGACACCCAGCCCTGATACTGAAATCACTAGGCGACATGCTATCTCTTTAATACCTTGAATGATTGGTAGTGAGAGCACCCATATAGAGCTGAATGTACTGGTCAGTGTCTATCAAATTATTCTAGTTGTCAGGAAAAGGTATGTGCATAGATATAACTGTGGTTACAGGATTTATCCGGGGTACTTCTCTCTGCAGCTCTGTTTTTATGTCTAAGGCCTACACAAATACTAATTTTATGCTATACCAGGAAAAAGATCCCAAGATTGGTTGAGTGTAGCATGTGGGTGTATAAATATGGGCATATTTGTGCATAAATACACAGAAGGAGAGAAAAAGACAGAGGAGGAGGTATTTCAGGAAGGGTCTTGTATTATTACCAGATAATCCTCCTAGGTCATCCATTGAAATTACTGCCAAAATCTTCTAGCCTTTCTGGAGTTTGCAATACATATAGAGATGGGCCCAGACTGAAAAACTGATCCAGATCTCAGCTGGAAATGGGTGAGATGATGCTCAGGAACCAAACATCACCCCTTCTCAAAACTGCGAGTGTCTGAATTCCAGTTTTGCAGATGTTCCCTTTCCTTCTTTCTCTTCCCCTCCCACTAAAACATCACGAGATCTCTGATCTGGATCCAAAGTCCATGGCTTGGGCCCATCGCTAGTATTTATGCTACTATGCAGGGGAAGTGGAACTATTCCTAAGGGATTTGTTTGTATTCAAGATGCAGTCTTTGTGGGATGTGCTATTCTCTCTCTTTCTTTCTCTATTACTGTTGTGAGTATCAATCCCATGAAATGTTAATGGCTTACAGGTCCCAGAGCCCTAGAAAGATGGGCTTTTTTCCCCATTCCCCAGATGGAGCAGGACTTATGGCAGACTGTGGAGTGAGGTACTTAAGAGTGTGGAGACAGCACGCACAATTTGAGTTGAGGAGAGGCAATATAAGGGATTATGTCCACCAGGGAAGCCCGTGAGCTTCCCCGCTCCATGCCCTCTGCCCTCCCCAAAGGTGTGTGAACCATGTATGTGCTCAGCGCAGGACCTAATGGTCATCTGCCATACTGGTGGAGGGTGGCCTGGAAGACATGAGATGTATCTTTGGCTTGGTATTCACCAGGGATCTTGAGATACAACATGAATAAGAGACTGTGCTTCTTCCTGGACCTTGTCTCTACTAATCTCTTCCTTATAGTCACAGCCTTTTCCTGTTTTCAGAGCTCCTGCCTTCTGTCTGGCAAGCAGTTGTTGCTATTAAAATTCATTGTGTTAGAGGACCCCAAGCAGGGATCAGAGCCCCGTTGCACTAGGCACTGGCCAACCAAACAACACAGACAATCCCCACCACAGAGAGCTGACAATCGCCGAACAGGAACACCTTGGCCTCAGTTCATTTTTATGCCAATCTGTCCATCACTGCTTCAAAGCAAACCCTACACTGCTTTTGTCTAAGTTCAATGCTGCACCCCCCCTTTGTTCCCCAGTGTCCAGTGCAGTGTAGTGATCACATTCGACCAACAAAATCACCTCTTGTTTCTCATTGCAATAGAGACGTGGTGCTCAAAATTCAGGGTCCGCGGGCCACTTGAGTGCCATGGGACAAATCCATTGGCTGGATCCCACGTGTGGGGTTGGTCTGAGGGTGTGATCTGGTGCATGTGCCCGTACCTGCACACCAGATCTGGCCGCTTATGCCAGCCTGAGCCCATGCACTGGATCTGGCCATGTGCCAGCCAGGCCCCAAATCTGCTTGAGCCCACGCATTGGATCCAACTGTGTGCCTGTCTGACCCCGCACAATGGGCCCACCATGTGTGGTGCAATCTAACACACAAGGCCATGTCCTCTAGCCTTGGGGGGTTCCTCATGGGTCCAGAAATTGCAGGGGGAGCAGCAATTAACACTGCCAGTGCTCTCCTGCTGCCAACGTTTTGGCCCCATGGGAAGACCGCCAGGCAAGATGACATGGCCTCCAGCACCCCTGCATTAGAGCCTTCCTGAAAACTTCCATCTGCAGTCACAATCTCAGTCGTCAACTTTGCCTGGCACTGAACATCCTCAATTCCTGAGACAGGAGGAGGAGCTGCAGGTGCTCTGGTCATGGGACTTTGGGCTGGATCATCAGCAGACGTCAGTCTTCACTGATTTACCTCGGCTGAGAGTCTGGTCCATCAGATACTTGGAAAGTGGCAACAGATGAATCTCTTAGTTCACGTTTCTCTTCTTGGGTATGTTTTGGCTTCTATGAGATGTTGAATGTTGTGTGACAATGGTTTCCATACCAAGGTCTGTGCGTGTATAAATATATATGGGAACTGCATTTTATTTCAAGACTCGTATGGCTGGTTTTTGGTTGTTTTTTTTTTTACTGAGTATAAAGACTGTAATTACTAGTTTGCACCTGCTTCCCCATTGCCTAAGACTTTGCAGTTGTCTTACAATGTCATATTACTAACCATTACTGGAAGCTCAAAAATGGATGTTGGATCAAATAAGTATGTGTTGCCTAATTCGAGAGAATCAATAGGAAGAGGAAATCCAAGAAGGACTTATAATAACGATGCTGGAACCGAACGTTTTGTCTCCATGGTTACTGGAGAAATGGGACCAATAATGGAGTGAGGCCTATAAACTGTTATTCGAGGACTCATGGGAATTCCAAGTCATTTAACCATGTGTTTGCTAGACAAGAATTTAGACACCAGCTTTATCTGAATTGCACAGTGTGTATAGACATTATTGTTCTTATTGACATCTTGTGGGAGTTCTCGGTGTCGAGTGGACACTGGTAGCTGCGAGATCCCAGGTCAATAAGACTGGAGCCTTGTATATAGATATACATAACCATGTACATACATATTCCAAATCCACATTTGCTGTCTGGTTTATCATGAGTGTACATAATTTATTCTTCATAGAGTATCACAGATTTTGTAAATATCGGCACTAATTAAGAGAAAATAAATATGTATATTATTGAAGATTTATTTTGACATCAGTTCTGTGTGGAAAAAAAGAAAAGAAAAGCAAATAAATTTTTGACAGACTGGTCATTTTTGTTGATCTGAACATTCCCTGACCAAAAATTCAGAGGTATTCTCTCACTGAGAGATTTTCCCAGAGAGGTCTTTTGCAGGAAAAATATTGAAGAGGATGAACGTGACTTAATTCATTTTCAAACAATGTAGAAGGAAGACGTATTGCGTGATGGAGAAATGTTGTCTAGTCCATCCATAGTAATTACAATAGCATAAATCTAAGGAATGAAACAACCTCACCTTTGAAAATCCCAATTGTTTCAGCAGAGCAACAGAAAAGCAGGGGATGCATCTCATTGCCTTCTACAACCACAGGGATCTTAGGACAAATGCTGAGTTGCTTATTGGAAAGGACTCAAAGGAGAAATAATGGGGTTTTTTCCTGTGTGACTGTATGGGGATATTTCAAAGACATTGTTGTAATTTCTTTGTATTGCACTGGCCTGTATAAGCCCTGGCTGAGATCTAACCCACATGGCATTGTGTTCCATATAGATACATAAGCCAGAAATTTTAAAAGAGCTTAAAGGAATTGCATGCTTAAATTCCCTTGAAATTCAGGATCCCAGGTCCCCTAGGTCACTTTGCGAGTTGCAGACATAGTGAGAGCCGTTCTCTGTACCAAACAGCTGTTGAGCTTCATGGGCAAGGCAGATAAAGGATGAGAGGAGCACAAAGAGCTGCCCAAGGTCACTTGGCAAAGCTGGGAATGGCGTGGATATCCGCCTGGATTCCTAGTCTATGGCCAAAGCTCAGTCAGTATTGGGTGTTACATATATCTACTCAATATTCTGTGCAAAGGGAATTTTTGCTATGGATTATTGATATTCTCCTTCTAAGGAGCCTTGCTTTAGGGGAAAAGAATGCGTGCTGGGTGGTGGTGGGGGTGTTTATTTTAAAAGGCTGGCAAGAAGACTGGGAAGCACGCTTGAGAAATGAGTAAGTGACTGTGTTAGCAATGAGTTGCCTATGGGAAAATAAACTGTGAGTTCCTGCTGGACCCCACTAATGTCTGTTAATAGGCTTGCAAGGCTCTGAATGATTTTCCATAGAGTCCGTAGGAAGCTAAGATTAATTCACTGAAGAATATGAACTCTCTTCATGAAAAGAGCTATAATTCTCTCCAGTAACTCAGCATACAAGGTTGAAATGGAGCAGTATTTATCCCTGCTGCATTGTATTTTGGAAATGCATGATCCTTACTTGGAGAAAAAAAAAAGACTGGGGGCAGATCCTCAGCTGCTGCCTATGCTTCAGGCAGTCTCTACCTAAGAGAGATCAGAATGAGAGTTAAGGTGTGGTTTAGCTTATTCTGTGCCTGCTAATGGCAGGGCTCTTATGCCTGGTATCTTGCACTGGTCACTCAGAGACAGGGTGATGATGACTTAGCTGGGCCTCAAGTTGAATCCCATTTGACAATGCCTGCACTGCTATTGTGTCAACTGATAGTATTCTATTGATGTCTTGGTGTCAAATGATTTCCTGTTACCAAAAAAAAATCACTTTCCAATAACTATATTGGAAAGGGCTGTTTGAATTTTGTCAGGTCACACTTTGCTAACCCTCTTACCTGTTAATTCTCATGAAGCTAAGCCAAAACTTCCACTAAGCGAAGATTTCAGAACAGAATCGGAGAACAGTGCCATCAGAGACTATTAACCTGCCAAAGGTAGTCGTGTGTCTAATAGTGCACAGACCAGGAAGTCAAGAATTTTGTTTCTGTTCATGAGTGTTACAGATTTGCTGAGTGATCTCAAGTCTATCCCCCAGGCCTCAGTTTCTCCTGCTACAAAATGGAGATAATGATATTTAGCTCATCTGAGGCCAGGGGATGTCACATAAGATTTAAGTACAGACTATTAGTATTCATTGTACAGGATGGATACACTGCGGTACATCTGCTTGTACCATACAGGAACCATATACATAATTACAAAGAAATCATGCTTAGGTGAAGACAATGTTTTGTTAGGGTTGACTTTAAAAAAAAATAATTGTGTTAGGCACTGATCTGGCTGATGGCTGGGAATAGAAACCTGTGCTCTGCATTCGAACCTAACAAGCCTCTCCAGTGTGCCCGGCTCTCTTACTAAACCAGGTGATGCTGCTAGGGTGGGATATTTTCTAAATAAGGAAGTTAGACAACAGTGAACCTTGTAAAAAGAAACTTCATCCAACTTAGGTAACTGGATCAGCAAAGTCAAAAGATGTATCATTTGTAATGCTGTGCAAACAAAACCAAAGCTGTGTTATCTGTAAACCTGTAACAGATTCCTCCCTGGGAGAAAAGAAGTTGCCTGCAGTAGCCATTGTAAATGCATGATGACATTATGCTTTTTTGGGGATGCATCATTCAGCACAGCAGAATGAATCCCTTCTGCACTATAGGTGACATTGACAATATAGTAATAGACTATTTTTGTTTTATTGAAGGAAGATCAAATCTCATAGAGATTTACTGACCTTTTAGAATCTCCATTTTCAAAACCTGGAAACAAATCACTGTGCTGGGAAAGTTGCTGGTTTGTATAGATGCTATAAATATCATCCTGTCTATAATCTAAGCATCCTCCACAGGAATCCTAACAGCCCTGCAACACTCCTGGCTTTGACTCTGCTTATAACTGATTCAGTACATGACATCAGCATTGATTTTGACAAGTAATTCATCAACAGATTAAAAAAAAATGTTTCGAGACCCAACTCCAGTTCTGTGTTTAAACAGAGTTAAGGTTGTGATATAATGCATCCTTAATGCTCGTGAGAAAGCAGTGAAGAGCACATGATGGACACCATTACACATGAATGTCTTAATAGTGTCACCGTTAATGTCTATATCCTTGAGGTTATCCTTTCTTCCTTAACTTTCTGCTGCATGCTTAAAGCCAGATTTTCAAGTACTTTGTATTCAGGCTGTAATTCTATTTCCTTTTGTGCTCTCAATGGCAGCTTTTTAGCTGCATGAGTGGCATTTTTGGCACTTATGTGCAGGTTGTAATACTCTTACTCCTGCACTGCCCACTTTTACCATCCCTCCTCCTCTTCATTGTATGAGACTTATGCTTGGGTCTGCACACATATAGCTGTGTGTTAGGTCCTTGTACTTAGGTGCAAATCTTTCAAAATTACCTCTTATTTGGGGGGGAGGGGGCTCCACTTTGGGCTTCCTGAAACCCAAGACTCGGTTTCAAAGGTGCTAAGCACCCACAACCAGGACAAATGGCAAAGGGCGGTATGGCTGGCAGGCATCTCTGAAAATCCAGATCTAAGTGTCCCATAGCTCCCAAACATCAAGGCAACTTTTGAAAACGTAGATCTTAATTTCTCAATGCCTTAGTAAACTCATGTCTCAGATAGTAATGACTTCTAACACAAAGATGCAATGAGGATTAATTTGTTAACACTTACAAAACATGTTGAATTCCTTGGCTGTATCAATGCCAGTTGCTATTATTAAAACAGAAAAGAGATTGCTGCTCTCCTTGTATGTCTGACCTCAGTGTGCTTGTGTTCAAATAATTAAGTTAAATGTTTCACAGTCTTCAGAACATCCCTAGAGAGTAAAGGAAATAATATGCCTTGATCAGCTCTTTGGACAAAATCTGGGCATAAAAATTAAGGTTTCAGCCTAGAAGCCATGATTGCCATCAAATTACGCTCTCAGTCCAGCCAGGAGTCCCACTGATTCCAGTAGGAGTCTGCCTGCATATATCTCTAGGCTGATTTTGGCTGTTAAATGGATTGATCCAAATGGACTATGGGTTCAACAATTGAGTGCACCTCAAAAGTAATTGTTCCATAGTTTAAACATTATACTGAATGATTTAATGCTTGGCCAAAAGTTAATGGTCAGTAATCTATCTCATTTCTGCTGGTGGTGCTCGCATGAATTGGGGGGCTGCTGGTGGTGCTCATATGAATCGAAGTGGGGTGGGCATTGGCAGCTTCAGTAACAGGATATCTGAGGCAATTAAAAATGTCATCTATGTTAACAGTTTTTCACTCTTCTCACAGAGGCACCGTCTCAAGGGCCTGAATGTGCAGTGTTCTCCATCTTGCATGCTTCAAGGATGGAGGGTTGAAATATGCTGTCATTCCCATCACCTTTCCCATGAGCTAATTTAGAATCACCTGAAGTTTAAGTAAAGGCTCCCCTTGACTCCTATGGGTTTTCACTTCTCGTGTGCTGGGCCAGCAGGCTGGTTCAACCATGATTAGTGGGATTGAGTACCAACATTTTTGCCACCTGCATCCCTGTTTACATAGGTCCTTTTGATGGAGGTGATAACTCCAGTATGTTAGGATGACAGATTTCTAGCACAGTTTGGTATAAAATTTGTTAGTGGCATCTTTTGCTCCTTGACATCTGGATCAATCAGTGCTTCCAAACTCTTGAGAAGGGGCATTTGTGTAAGAGGGGACATGCAGCACTCATTGGCTAAGCTTGCCCAAAGCACTTAGCAAGCCCAAGTGCTCAAAACTGAGCATTTGCGATAGGTTGGTGGAACCTGGTTTTCAGAAAGTGTTGATCTCTTTGCCTCTGAAAAGCAAGCCTCCTTAATAATGTATCATGTTGGTCATCCAAAATCCCAAGGGCTCGGATTCACATATGTTGGCACCTACCACCCACTGATTTCAGTATCTTAGTGGATCTTGGCTGAGAGGCTTTGAAGAAGCTTGGATCATAAGCACAGTGCTCTAATTAGTCAAGTGGCTAGTTGGACCCCCTAGTGCCAATTGGACCCCTTAGCCAGTGGATCCCCTAGTGCAAGTGCCTAGGGTGATACCTATTGGGGAACAAGGAGTGAAGATAATGCTTTATAAGCCAAACCAAATTTCAATCTACTCACTGTTTTTTGAAATATAAAAGCAACGGGCTAGATCCTTGGTTATTGTATATTTCTGTAAGCATTAGGAGACCTAAGCTGATTTACACCAGCTAAAGACCTGACCCACTGCATTTTCCACACACAGACTACATTTGGCTCTGAAGACTACAGAGAAAGATATTTTACCACTCAGCCTGAGGCAGCGAATGTGCTCATCTTCCATTTATTCCACACTCTGTAGAATCAGAGGGAATAATTCTTCAACACTAGACTTATTTATTAAACTTTAATTCTCGCTCTGCCTTCCATTACTTTATAGGCTGGATTCTTATCTATGGTAGATACTTTTATGGTTCTTCTTAGACTAGTGCTTGAGGACTTTATAAACTTTTAAATGAGGAATGTCAAATTTACTTAGGCCTCAGGCTAGATCTGGACCACAGGACTCCTCACAGGCCTGATCCAGCCTGGGGCACAGGGGTGGCTGCTGTGGCTACTGCAGAGGCAGTGACCACAGGTCTGGAGGTGGTGGCAGGTCTAGTGGCATTGTGTCTGGAGGTGACAAGGGCAGGTCCAGAGATAGAAACAGGGTCCAGGGTTGGGGAGGGGGAAGCAAGGGTCTGAGGACAGCCATGGCAGCTAGCTAAGCTTGCCTCTGGTGGCCACAGCCAGTGGGCCAAAGCACCCTGTCCCAATTCCCAGGAGCCTGCTGGGGCAAATAGAGAAGCTCTGCAGGCCTGATTTGGACCTTGGGCCATATGATTGACACTCATTTTGAAGTGTTTAATTTCCTACCCCACAGGGGGGTTGTGAGGATAATGTGATCATTTTACTGACAAAAAGCAGAAAGCCTTAAGGATATATTAACAACTTTGTCACTGCAATGCATACACTGCTAGCAGTGTAGCTGTGATAGCGCAGAGCCTACTGTGGGCTCACTGCCTGAGTATTTACCCAGCTCCTCGGGCAGGCTTTCCCATATGTGCTGACTTCCACACTGGTGCAGTGTCACTGTTAGCAGTACTTGAGCTAGCTAGTTTTAAGGTTAGCACATATGCATGTAGCAGAGTTACAGTCATTGCAGTACAGATGTTCCCATTAGTGACTGACCGGCTTGCACGTGTGTCAAGGCAGGACATTGAACTAGTGTCCCCAGAATCCCAGACTAGACTTCCAGCTTCTGGCCCCTCCTTTCTTTCATTTGAAACATCCTTCAAAGAGTTGATCTTCTATTTTATAAAGAGGCTGTAGAAACCAACACATTGACATCAGCTTCAGCAACTCAACAGAGTACAAAAGAGTCAGAGACTCCCAGATCTAGCCCACAAACATGCTAGTTCACCATCTTGGAAGTACTGTCTTGCTTCTACCATCTTATAAAATGGATTCTCCATGGCCAATTTATTCCTTATTCTCTCAGTTGTTTATGGGTCGGAATCCAGAACAAAATCTAGTTTTTTTCCCTTTTTTTCTTAACAAGGAAGGTCATAAATGGCATGTACGACATGTAAGCATTTAAGTCTTGCTTTCTGCGAATGACAATTCAGCAGGCTTTTAATCCTGGGCTCAGAGTCATTTGTGAGCTAGTGAGCCAGTAAAATCAAGAGGTATTGGGGAAAGCTTCAGATATTCATTCACTTTTAATGGCTGCTTGATTCCCAGGGCCTTTTCCCGTTTCTGCCCGTGGTGCCCTGGGGCTGCTCAGTGTATATTAAAATTTCTCCAGAAAGAGGGGCATCATTTGGTGTTTTCAGAGCTTTGTAGCCAGTGAACTTACTATTTATCATGGCCTGATATCATTCACCAGGAGCCTCAACCAGCGGGGCGCCCAATATGTGAAGGACCAAGCAGTCAGTAGCAGACTAACATTACATGAAGACAGAGACAAAAAAGATAGATGTTCCTCCACTGCACTCTGCATTAGAAAGTTTTGGGCTAGATTCTAGTAAAAAGTCAAAGCAAAGACCCCGTTTTAGTCAACCCAAACTTTGAGGAGTTGACCATCTCAAAGCCAATCGCTAATATTCACTGTGTCTGGTATCGTGATCCAAGTGCACTGAGTATTTAATCTCCTTTTTGCAGATTGGGCAGTTTTGGCCAAAGTAGGTGAAGTGACATAGGCTCACACAGTGATTCAGTAGCACAGCCAGCAGCTGAACTTCGAAATTCTCCGTTTTTTGCTCTCATCCTTCCATAACACTACCACTTTGCACAAATCAGATTATGCAAAAACTCAGATCAGTTACCTAATGTGAGTGACTAGTGGGTTCTTTAAAACCGCCCTCCCCCAAAACAGGCATCCTAGTGACTACAAAGACTCTTTAAAGATGAGACATAGTTGAAATCTGTCTGCAGTTGATGTGCTACCAGGCAGGAATGGCTGAGGCCTGGTTAGGAGTTCGGATCGCGGTCCAACACCCTGGCAAAGACAAAATACTTTGTGCTGCCACCGCAGAGCAATTCCAGAGCCTTGGAGGTAGCCAGACTTCCAGCACTTGTCAGGAACAGTTAGCTTCATAAACTGGAGCCTAGTCATCATCCAATCCATGCTGCTGGGTAATTTTTTTTTACTAAATAGCTCAGGCATGCCAATCTAGGGTTGCTGAATAATGACCATCCCTATTGCATAATTGGTTGAGCTCTTATGCATTGAGCTACATCCATCTCATGCTCCTTATGAAGATATTTTTTTCTGTATGCCAAGTACCTGACAGAGAAGCAGGAGGCCCTAGGCTGAGGGCAAAAGTGGGAGGGAAAATCTCTATTATCATGAACTTGCAAGTGTGTGTGTGTGAGAGAGAGAGAGCTGTGTGCTCTGCAGGGTGGAAGCAGGACTGTGGGTCACAGGATTTATACTGAAAAGACAATAGACTAGAGGTTCTCAATCATTTTAGAATCAAGGCACCTTGCAGAAAACGCCAGCTCTTAGCCTTCACTCTTTTTCTGTCTATGGAAAAATACTAGAGCAATCCTTCTGATGTAACGAACTCAGAGAAACTACAACAGGTCAGCGTGTTTTAGACCCTAGGGATTCCTACTTGAAACTCCTGGGTTCATGCTGTGAATCATGTGGCACCTTTCAGCACCTTAAAAGGATCGCGCACACCCCAGGGTGTGATGGCACCCTCATTAGGAATTACTGCTATAGACTGTAGATGCAACAGTCATCAAACCCAAGCTATATGAAGCTCTCTATTTCTATCCATTCCTCTGCCATGATGATACAATTCCCAGTCCAGATCCTCCCCTGTCTTGAAGGAGACTGCCACAACCAGTTCCAAAGTCTTTGTGGCGAATCATATAGCTTCTTCCTTGTGATGTTAAGTATTTATTTTCAAAGAAACAGGGTTAAGTTGAGAGTATGGACTAAAGAGCCTTCCTGCTGCAGTGCCAACACCTCAGCTGGGGTCCTGCAGCTCTGTTTCTGTTCATATATTTGGATGTAACTTGAAATGGTAGGTCATAAGGATGCCTTCCTGGAGGGTGGAGCAGAAGGAGAGATCAGCTCTGAAGAAATCCTGGCTGCTACTGATCTACTGTGAAAAGTCCTTGCAGAGGTCCTGCCAGCAAGCTACTTGCATTGCGGCATTGTCAGTTGTTTCACTAGACACGAGTCCTCTATCCCAGTCTTGCTATACTTGGTATGTAGGTAGACCTCAGCACCCAGTCTCTCGTATTTCACTTTATCTCTACGTGCATGAAGCTCTGCCTCTGAATGAGGACCTGGGTCTTTGGATACATAAAGCATGGGGATCTGGGGGATCTCACTATATAGTTAATCAGAAACTCACTGCAATCAATGGGACCCTTTCTATGAGCTTCAGTGAGTTTTGATTCAGCTCCAGATCTCTCCGGCTGAGTTTCTGAATTGCAAAATTGGGGGTGACCATATTTCCCTGTCTCGTGGGAGTATGCTGAGGAAAAAATCCATGAAGGCACCTGAGTTGCTTCGATACTGTAATGATGACTGTTGGAAACACCAGCTAAATAATAAATGCATTGGGTGCTACTGTGCAGTCACTGCAAAAAATAGAGCGTAAGATGACTGGTGAACCTTAAGTTTTTCAGCTCATAGGCTGTGCTCGCTTTTTACCTGTACACAGAGTTCTGAGTGATCATCTGATACTGAAGGGCCTCTGGTAGGGAAGAAAGATAAACTTATCATCAAAGCACAGTTGTAGAAGTCTAGCTGTATTTCTGCCACTGACTTGCTGTGTAAGCCTCAGACATGTCACTTACTGCCCTTCTGTGCCTCAGTTTCCCCATCTACAGGATAAGAACAGTACGACTTATCTGCTTCCTAGCCGACTTGCAAGCTTAGACTTGAGCTCACACATCATAAAGTTGTGCATGACATTCAGTGGTGGGGATATATGGATAGAAGGGTGCTAGTGATCTCAAAGTGCCTTACAACGATGTCCGTACCTGAGGTTGATTAGTTCTAAACAATTTGAATCTAGAAATGAGTAATAACACTAAATACTAGAAATCCTTTCCCAGTTTACCCAGGGTGACATTGAAACCGGTGGCAGAATTCTCCCAGTCGGTGATGGAAAGCGGGAAAGGAAGTCAGATCAGAGCTGGCCTCAGTGGCTTTCATCATCCCTGCGATCTAAGCCCATTAGAATCCAGCATGCCCACAGCTACCCTGAGCCCTTTCTATTACTTGTGTCCATTTAGATTGTGGGCTCATAAATATATAATCCTAAATTGGTGCAAGGAGTTTACGTAATAAATTCAGCCAGTTCGGCACAATCTCTTAGGAGGAATGTCAGAACGAGTCTGAGACGTATACAGTAACTATTCCAAATTGCTGAACTATTAGCAAGCTGCATTGGCACTGGCATGCTTAAAATACATGGGTAATACAAGCAGGAGTACACATCCTTCTGATAACAAGTCTGTTTGGCATTATTTACATAGTACAAAATAGGTGATAATATTGGTAGAATAATTATTCTGACAGAGCCAGCTAGGCACAATCATACACAGGGCTCCCTTAGCTTTAGCAAAGGCCTTTTGGCTCGAAGCTACACAGTGGCTGCTTCGAGCCTATGATCTTGATTGCTGAGAACAGCTGATCCCTGCTGAATGCAGGCTGGCTGGTTAGGCTTGTGGTAAATGACCTACTTTCCTGCACTTTCTTCACTGAGTGCTGCCTCACTGTCAGCCAAAGCTCCATGAAACCCTCCCAGACCCACTCCGGTTCATAAATTAAAGAGCCCTCTAAGGCAAACCCCAGATGAACCTTCATGCTCTTTGTCTTGATGGAGCTGGAGTTCCATGTTGATTGGAGCTTTGCATTAAGTTCCCATTCCCAGGGGTTCAGGCAGGCTCAGCCATTGAAAACCTGGCCTGATCTTCAGCTTGCTTCATTATTTCCTTTTCTGAATCATACAGACTTAAGGCAGCACTCTCCCTCTCAATGGGATTGTGCCGAAAAGCAGAGCATGGAAGAGCTCCATTACGATCCATCATCTCTGTCCCAAGGGGCGTGCAGGGATTTTTAGTTCTCCTGACTTCTCATTATTGATGCTACTTCCATTTGGCAAAGTGGACACCCAGATCCTTTAAAGCACCTCCAACAACATAGGCCTTGGAAGGATATAAAAAGCCATTAAGTTAATTGTGCATGGTGTGGGCTAATTTGACAAGGATACTAGTGAAATACATTGCACATCCCTCTCTGCTTCACTCTAGTGACATGGGATCATGAAGAGCATTAATGATTTAATGTTGTATAGAAGTATTATCCAAATGGAAGTAGATGCACAAAAGGACAAATTAATCCCTGGGGGTAGTCCAAAGACTCAGCCTCTTGCCTCAGTCCAAGTCAAGTACCAACTTTGCAAATTGGGTGCCAAAAATATGTCTCCCTAAATCTATATTTAGGTCCTTCTTTTTTTCATGTCCTTGTGAGAAGCTACTTAGCAGAATTCGCAGATTTGATGAAATCTGACAGGCCACACAGCGAATGCTTCTGCTATGGGCACAACTTGCTGTCAACCACGCGCCTTAGTGCCCATGCCACCTCACCCCCACTATATTTAGGTAGCCCAAATGAAAATGTAGAGGCTCTGAATGGCTACATCTCCTACTGAAGTCAATAGGAATTGTGATTGCTCTAAAAATCAGGGCACTGATTCAGGTACCTGTAAACAGATCTCTCCCAACCTGTTGTAAAATAATGTCCTCATACTGTATAGGATCGCAAAACTCAGCCCTCTCTGCAGAATAGAAATCAGCAGCAAGAGAACATATAGATCATCTGGAACTCCCTCCCTCAGGCCTACTCAGCCCATACCCTAGATCTTCTCTCTCTTCAGAAAGGTTCCTACCTTCCTTGTATTGGTAGAGAACAAGAAAACACCTGTTTTTAGGAGTCGGCAGAGCCTACTTAACTGAGCTCCAGCAGGATGTGCACCACATAACTAGGACGGAAACTTCAGGGGGAGGTTGACAGCCTGCTGCAGGGTCTAAACAGACTGCATCTGTTTTTACATTATAGGAGTACCTGGAGGTCCCGACCAATTTAAGGACCCCTCTGGCAAGGTGCATTACCAATGCACAGCAAAATAGCATGGCCCTGAGTGGACTGGAGTCTAAACAAGACACGACACAGAGCATGAAAGATGAAACACTAATATCCCCATTTTACAGATTGGAAATGAAGACCCCAAGGACCTGACTCACTTAGGCTTGTGTTAAAATCCATCCCTGTTCAAGAAGATATTTAAGTGTGTGCTTCAAAGTGTTTGCCCCAAACTTTGGGGCAAAGCATCCACACCAGAAGACAGGCGGGTGATCCAGGCTGACCTGGACAGGCTCAGCAAGTGGGCGGACGAGAATCTGATGGTGTTCAACGCCGATAAATGCAAGGTTCTCCACCTTGGGAAAAAAACCCCACAGCATCCTTATAGGCTCGGCAGTGCTATGTTGGCTAGCACTATGCAAGAAAGAGACTTGGGGGTCATCATTGACCACAAGATGAACATGAGCCTGCAATGCGATGCAGCAGCTAGTAAAGCGACCAAAACGCTGGCTTGCATCCATAGATGCTTCTCAAGCAAATCCCGGGATGTCATTCTCCCCTTGTACTCGGCCTTAGTGAGGCCGCAGCTGGAGTACTGCGTCCAGTTTTGGGCTCCACAATTCAAAAAGGATGTGGAGAAGCTTGAGAGAGTCCAGAGAAGAGCCACGCGCATGATCAGAGGTCAGGGAAGCAGACCCTACGATGACAGGCTGAGAGCCCTGGGGCTCTTTAGCCTGGAAAAGCGCAGGCTCAGGGGTGATCTGATGGCCACCTACAAGTTTATCGGGGGGACCACCAGCATCTGGGGGAACGTTTGTTCACCAGAGCGCCCCAAGGGATGACGAGGTCGAATGGTCACAAACTACTTCAAGATCGTTTCAGGCTGGACATAAGGAAGAATTTCTTTACTGTCCGAGCCCCCAAGGTCTGGAACAGCCTGCCACCGGAGGTGGTTCAAGCACCTTCATTGAACACCTTCAAGATGAAACTGGATGCTTATCTTGCTGGGATCCTATGACCCCAGCTGACTTCCTGCCCTTTGGGTGGGGGGCTGGACTCGATGATCTTCCGAGGTCCCTTCCAGCCCTGATGTCTATGAAATCTTCTGTGCATGCATGAATTGGGACCAAGGAGATTAAGGGTGGGTGTTTATTTCCCTTTGTGAGTCTAAACAGCATTCTCCTTGCTGTATAAATCAGGGGTTTTCAACCTTTTTTTAAGGAGTGTACCCCTTCAGCTGCACGCAGAGTGGGGGTAGGGGATGGAGGCAGCCAGATGCAGAGTGGGGCGCGGGGGAAGCGATGCACAGCAGTGGCACAGGGTGGTGAATGGCAGTGGTGACCACCATGTGCAAGCTCCCTGCCTGCCTGCGCATACCTCCTGGGGCCTTTCCAAGTACTCCCGGGGGTACGCGTGCCCCCAGGTTGACAACCCCTGGTGTAAATGACTCACACAGGAAGCAATTCTTCTGCCCTTGCAGTGGGAATGCAGGAGTGTTCAGGCGCAGAATGAACGTGTACACTAGGCTAAACCGTGGCTGGGCAGGTAAGTGTCCAAACACACACACCATTCTGAGCGCATAGCATGAAAATATAGCCAGCCAGGCACGAAAATGTAGCCAATCACCCAGGAACTAGGCTACATAGATACAGCCTCCTTATCTTCACCCATACAGGGGGTTAAATCTGCATCTCTCTGACCACACCTCAGGTCAGATATTGTTCAGATCTGTCTCCAGCTTCCTGGGTGAGTGCCCTACCCATGCAGCTATCAGGGTTAAAACGTGAGAGGGTCCTCCTCCCATCGCTTTTCAAGAACTTATGCTTGGGTATGCTTGCATGTACCTGGCTAGCGTGTAGCCCAACTTGCCGTGACCTGTCTATATATGGTAGCTTACTCATGCACAATGTAAAACCAGTGCCAAAAACATCTGGGCAGGCAGCTAGAAAACTGCTATTTTGGATGCACAAAGATGGGACTGAATTCACCTTCTGTGATTCAACTCAGGTCACTCAGAGAGCTTGTGTCTGAGCCAAGAACACAGCCCAGACTTCTAGATGCACAAATGCCTCTGATGCCATCTTACTACTGTGTCTCATGCCAAATCACAGTCACTGAAATGAAGAAAGATGCCAAGCGCACCGCAGCACAGCTGTGTGACCCTTTCAAAACCACATTCAGAACTGCAGGACTCAGAGTCCTCCTGAAATGTAGTTCATGTTTGGCAAAAGGTTCCCCTCTCCCCTCCAATTTGTAAACCTTTGGGGCAACCTTGGGTAGAGATGTGCATTCATTTCTCCTCCCCAGATCAGCACAGGGGCGATATTGCTAGCTCTGGCCATAATGGTGCAACACAACTGAATTGAGCCTTTGTGGCTGTGGGACACGGAGGAAGTAGGGGGTCTTTGCTTGGAAGATGGTTTGCTGGACTCTATGGCACCTAAACCCACTGAACATCACAGTTTGGATTAGCAGGTGCAGTAGGAAAATCTCAGGAGAGAAAAATACTGCAGGGAATTTTCTGTGGTGATGCACATCACTAAATCACAAAACCAGATGATTTTACCCCTTTCCCTCCCCTTTCACGAGGCACAAATCAGCTCAGAAAAGATAGACACTACAAGGACCGCAAAGCAGGAGACACCAGCTCAAGGTCATCTGTGCCTACAACCTCAGAGGAGCTGAGCATCACAAACTTACCCAACAATTCCCCATGAGTGAGATGCCGGCCTTCAGCCTTCTCAACAACCTTCCACCGTGGACCCGCCCCTGCTTCCTCCTCTCAGGTTTCCATGCACCTGTGCATGTTAAAGCAAAATCAGACCCCCCAAGGACATGTTTTACCCAGGGGGAAGAACAAGCTTATTTCACTCGGCACCTGCCTCCTCTCCTTGCAAAATGCTAATGGTGCAGATTTTGGAAGTGTAACGTCTTTCCACTAGGCTCACCACTCAACTCCCACTAGCTCCCATATGTCCTTTTACCCTTGGCTTGTTAGAAGCAAATCACTGGACAAGAATTCGCATTTTCAGGCCCAATCGCTAATAACTTGAAAGCAGCTGAGTATACTTGATGGCAGTTGCAGATGTCCAGATCAAGACAGCTTTCATCTTGGAGCTCACCAGCCTTTGCTCTGCGGGTAAAGTCTCCCAACTTTAGGGGGTAATGTCAGCTCTTCCCCTCACACATAGCTCTGGCTTCTAGGTTTAAGGCACTGACTTAATTCCTTCAATCAGCACAGGATTTAACCCAAACTAGTTGTGTCGTTTGCTGGTGTAGACAAGCCTATAGCAGCTGCAGCAGCTGTAATTACAGGGACCTTGGTCCTTACCCCACCAAGTTCACAAGCACACTCCAATCCAAAAAACCCCCTGACAAACAAACCAAAAACCCCCTGCAACAAAAAACCCCCAACCCATGAGGCTTCTCTGGGCTCATCTCTAAGGCCACTTATGGAAGCCAAAATTTGGAATGGGTTTCCAAGGGAGGTGGTGCTCTCCCCTACCTCGGGAGTCTTTAAGAGAAAGCTGAATAGGCATCTGCCTGGGGTCATCTGACCCCAGCACACTTTCCTGCCCAGGCAGGGGGTCGGACTCGATGATCTGTTGAGGTCCCTTCTGATCCTAGCTTCTATGAATCTAAGCCCTCAGTCTGCGGTGGGCCTGAAAGCAGGTACTGGGAGAAGCCTGAAGCAGCCTCACTGGTAAACTCCTAGGTTTGGAGTGTGTCTGTGGACCTGTGTGTGGGGCACGCTTGAGCCGTCCCCAGCCCCAGTACAGTGATATGGAGAAATCCTTTGTGTCGAGGACATCGGAGACTCCCTTGGTTCCAGATGTCTTCCACCAGCCCTACATCATGCTCTAAACACACTGGCCAACCATGTATTGCCTCTCCCTCAGGTGACTGGCCCGCTCAAAGATCAGAACTGATTACGGTTACTTCTTAATGTTATTTCCTTTCACTCAAGTAGTAGCAATTTGCTATAAAATTGAACATCCCAGATTCAAACCCTGCTGACAACCCATGTGGAAGATCGTTACACGTGTAAATGAAAGGATCGGCAGGTAGGGATTGGACTTGTGTGCTGGACAGCTCCCATCAAGTTCTCTGTCCAGCCCTGGGCTCAACAGAAAAAAAAAAAAAGAACAAGGCATTCTTCCTCTGGAAGAAGCACATGTGCACATGGAGTTAATTTACTGTTTCCTTTACCCTCAAATTAGTCATATATATAATATATATATATATATATATATATATATATATACACACACACATATATATGGAAGACTCAATATATGAGAATTTAAATATATATATATATTTAAATTCTCATATATATATTTAAATTCTCATATATTGAGCCTTCCAGCTTTTAAAAAGACAGATAACCCTAACCCATCTGAACAAAACAGTAGGAATACTGTATTATCCAAGAAGCCTAATATACTTAGCAAATATTAAATACTATGTATTTTTGGTTGTGGTAACTATATGGAAAAAAGTTTATCACACCTTGCATTCATCCCAAAGTCTACATTTTCACTAAGAGCAAAACAACTCTTTTGACTACCGACTATGAAACTATGAAACTCTGGGGTATCAAATGCTGATGGCAAGAAGTAGGCATGCACAGCAACTCCCAAATCTCATAGTGGTTCTCTTCAGTAGATTTCCATTACAAAGAAGGGATGCTTCCAAGACTCTTGCAATAACTTCATTATCAAAGTACAGAGAACACTTACAGCATGGGGAAGCTTTTATTGCAACTTTTCCTGTTTTCAGAGCTGAGAACATTTCAAGGGCTTGCTCTATTTATCTCTTAAATACTATAATTCTATGTTGACTTCCAGGATATCATTCAGCTCCTGAATGTCTCTGCTGTGGTGCAGTGGCTGTATTTGTAAAGGGGTGCCCATAGGTGCAAAGACACAAGTTCATACCCCTCTCTAGACTTATTCCGGCAGCTACTCCCGGTTGGTCCAGCTGTAATTGGGCACCTCATCTTTTGGGCTGAACAGTTGAAGGTGGTCAGAAGGCACTTCTCTTCCTTGTGTGCTGCTGGCTATAAATGGGTGTATATTAGCCACGCTGGCCCAATGAGGGGTCACGTCAGGTAGACTTGTGACTAGGGGGCTCTGTGCTGTGCAGGGTTCCAGACCCAATGTGGTCCCTAGTAAATAGCTGGAACACAAATTGTGTGGAAAAGCCTCTTTCTTTGTCTGTAGTTAACATCTGGTTTTTATTAAAGAAGCCTCGTCTTTAAGACTCCTCCATCTACCACTAAAGAAACACAACAGATTGAATTGGCCTGAAATTTTGGCCTCTTTATACATTTATCTGAGCCCCAACCTTTGTATGGGAAATAGATACTGAGGCATCCAATTATTCATTCTGAGGTGTCACATTGGCAGATTCAGGTGGGAGGATCTCTGATCCTTTGGCCTGGTGTGCTTTAGCAATTAGGTTCATGTGCTCAATCAGAGGGCAAGCAAGGAATTGAAAACATAGAGATTGGTATAAAGGACTTGTGAGCAAAGCTCCGTGGGACAGGCTCACCTTCATTCTTCATCCTTGTTGTGAATGCAGGGCAACCTGAACTGCAGTTCACATAATGGTAGAAGAGAACTGGAGAATGCTAACAGACACAGGGAAGCCTTGGCTAATCACCAGTTGCTATAACAAGGAACAGTAGCATGCAGCTGAGTAAGCACCTTCTTTAATTTGGCCCCTTTTAACATCAAGCAAAAGCCAAGCAGCCTTTGCCAGCACAAGTTCAGTCTTGCTTCTGCTCTGCGGCTGGAATATCCATATGTTGAAGAGTTGGTTGCAAGGTGATGAAGCGGGTCTGGTCTGTTTTGGCAAAAAAACAGCTGGTGTGTGTCTTAGTTGCATCACATCCTGGGTGTATGCATAACACGGGCTCTGTGCTGTCGGAGGCATTCAATATAGGCAGGAACAGGCAAACTTCTGACATCAAGGGCGCATCCGCACGAATGGGAACATGCATTTTCCTGGGGATAAATAGCAGTGCCACGTATTTGTGCTGCTGCTAGTTGTCCCCAGGCACACCCCTGCAAACATGCTCTGGTGTATGGCAGGTTTCCCCAGGTTGGGTAGGGGAGGCTGGTCCCACCTGGAGCCCAGCTGCTGGCCCCAGTAGCCGTACCTGGGATCCTGGTGGCTTCCCAGAGCTGCAGTGGCAGAAAGCCGGCCGTGCGGAGCCTGGCCAGTAGTCTGAGCATGGCTGTAGCTAGCCAGGCTCCAGTTTTGGGCAGCACATGCTGCAGCCATGTGCACCACTCTGCTTTTTTCTGCCACGTTTTTTTTTAAACCAGGATCTCCTGCTGTCAAAAAACCCCATTGTGCTGCTAATTAGCAGTGCAGCAAACGTGTGCATGTGCAGTGCATGTAGTTTGTAGTGCTGCAAACCACATGTGCATGCTGGTGGGGATGTGCCCCAAGAGTCCTAGGAGATTTGCCTATAGGCTGCAGCTGATCTGTAGACAATTCAAAACCCAACAATTCTGTGCAATGTACCCCGTGGCACATGGTGTTAAGGGCTTCAAGGAGCCAGGAATGCTGGTAGCTGTGAATTTCAAAAGCCACATGTTCTACGGTTGACTTTTTCAATGCTGGACACTCACTGTTACCAGACATTTCTTCTAGCACCCACATATGTCACAACCTTACACACAGGCACACACACACACTCCCACACAGGGAGACACATAGGCACCTAGACTACTGTATACCTGAATGGGAAAATACATATGTACACACTCCTATATGCATGTGTTAACCCACAGACAAGCATTTGTTACAGATTCCTTGCTCTGTGCTCAGTCTGCACAGCCCTGGGTAAGTAGACTGAATTCAAGCTGTAGCTGCTTATGGTTCTAGCTCTAGATTTCTCCAGTCCAGTTTTTGGTGTATTGACTAAAATGCTGGCTGTCAACCATATAGACATGTGCCTACATAACCATGCACTCATTTGTGTATACAAGTATTAACTCAGACACACACAGGTGCAACTCAAAATTCTGGCAAATGTATTTGTTCAGGTGCCTGTGCATTCAGCCTGACTTTCAGTGGTCTCTTCAGATCCACTGGAAACATCGGACTGGTTCCAGTATTGGTCACCTGTATGCCTAAATGAGCTCTTCGCTGTGAAGGCTTTGCTTACTGTGTAAGGCTGATAACAGATCAGTCTATGCTGTATAAGTCCAACTGTTAAGGGCCCAGGGAAGCAAAGCAATAGAAACAAATGCATCTTTAAAAATAAACCATTGATTTTCATTTTAAAATGCAGGACAAGTTACAGCTCAGCTACAAATGGAACCGAGCAGCGCGCCCTCCCAGACTTCAGTGTCTCAGTGCCTTCGATTTGCCTGATTCTCCCCCGATTTCAGAATGGGCTCAATAGTGGCTCTGCTCTGTTTTGTAGCTTGCACTGCAATTTGCCGAGCCCTGGAGCTCAGCTCCCTCCCCAGTGGCACCAGCAGAACTGCCGGCTCAGCACAAAACGCAGAATCACGACTGAAGGATTAGACTCTCATTTTCCATAAATAGAAAATGGGGGTAGCACATTTTAGCATATTAAATATATTTCCAGGTACTGCTGATGCAGAAGAACTTGAGCTTGCTATCGATCACCCTCTTCTGTCCTCTCCCTTTCTCACTTGTTGAATTATGGCAAGTAGCAATCCCAACCTGGCAGTCAGAGAGCTTGCTTACCTTGGAGTCAGCTTCAAAAGGAGCATGGATGAGGGTGGCTGGATAATACCTGACACACAGTGGCTAGAACACTATCCTGGGAAGTCAAAGAGCTGCAGGTCTAAACCTCCTCTAGGCAAGAGGGGAGGGTTATAAACTGGGTTCCTTGCTTCCTAGGTGAATGTCCTAACCACTGGGCTATTGGGGTATCTGCCTAGATGCTGCTTAGCCTCCTATGTATGCTCAAGCTATGTGTGTATGGGGCAATAATGTCACCTGTTTAGGTGCACAAAGGGTAACAAAAGTCTGTCCAAGGTGTAGACCCAAAAGTGATGGGAACATATCTGCAGCCTTGGCATATGGTAACATGGCACATTACAGTCATACCACAGAGAAGCACTTAATGCTTCCTATGTGAAACAAGGACATCAAGCTCAGTGGGCGTTTTAGGGACAGGATTGCAGTCATGGTGTTGGCAGGCTCATGCAAACCTCCCCACATAGCTATGCTGGGCTTCTCACAATGCGAACTGGATCAGTGAAGCCCTATCAACACTTAAAAAAACCCCAGACCAACAGCTGCTTGGGCTGAGAAGGAGTCAGGTTAAGGGGTTCATGAAGGGCTGGAAGATCAGTTGAAGGTGGTGCTGTAGGAAGCAGAGTGGATTTTGTAATGATGTTTAGGGCAGCAGGGAGAGAGAAATACAAAGCCTCAGGCCCTGAAGCCCTTGCAGCAGATCGTGGTTCAGAGGAATAGCCCAGGCTTGTGTGTGGAATGCACATTGCCATGTTTTATTGTGTTTGAAATATAAACTCTACCCTGAAAGAAGGGCTTGTAAAGATGCTCAGCCTAGTGTTAGTTCTTCCAGAGCTGGAGGAAGAGGCCAGCAACCTCCACGCTCCAACACACTCACTGCAGCTAGATTTTCAAAGGGATCAGTCATGATACTGATTATGGGTTTTAAGCACTTTACAGCATGGCTCAAAGCTCTTCAGCAAATCTGGTCACAGGCTGGACATAAAAAATTGAGGTGGCTAAAATTCATCCAAATCTGGAGAACCCCCCAAAGTCAGCAGCAACATCCTAAAACAACTGCAGGTTGCAGACTTTCCTAACATGGCCATGGGAGGGACACATGTGAAGCCTGAGATCTCTATTCCGGCCTGCTAGGGCTTTGAGAGTCTCCGAGGGCAGATGCTGTATCAAAGTATAGTGAACTGTGTTTATTGTACTATGGATGCAGTGAGAGGCAAGCCCCACCTCTGAGCTTTAGGACTTCAAAAATCCAGACAATTTCGTGGCTTCTAGTCCCTACAGATCACGACATCTTCCCCTGAACTATGAACCTAAAATATTTGCTGCTTTCCAGAATGTAGTGTTGCCCCCTCTCTGGGTGAAATCATAGAAGCCGTGATGGTCTGGGTGCTACACAGACCATCGTGCTTGCCCTCTGCAAAGCATCCATAGACCCCTTTAGATGCTTTCTTCTGGAACTCATGCTTTTAGCATATGCACTTAATGCTCATGCACTGCCTGATGGCTGCCCACACTCCCAGCTGTCTGGTACCATGGCACTGTGCTCAGTCCCACTTTTTTGGTGCTGCGGTTTCCAAGGCAGGCTCTTCCTAAAGGAACAATGGTTTCGATGGCCAACAAGGATAACACTCCAGGTGCTGTCTTCTGCTGGGAGCCTGATGAATGGGGGTGGCTGAAACATCATCTTCAAGCAGTTAACTAGAAACTGGGATCTTGGGCTCACAGTATCCCAAGCTGCCTCATAACAGCCTGGGTGGCCAAAAGCAAGAAGTGTGACCACACAGCACATCCTCCTGGTTTGGGATGACTGGCCGTGGGGCAGAGTTGTGGGTCCATGTGGGCTAACTGGGTGGAGTCAGTCATGTGTCAAAAAGGACATGGAGAGAAAGTCTTTATGATTTTTTCTTTTTTTGTAAGCTGGGGCATGTGGCCAGTAACTAGAGTAGTTCAGAGAGACACCCTGAGCCACCTGCATCATATCCCTGAGGACAGGTTCATCAGGGGCTAGGAAGCACAGCAATTAGGGGTGCAACCTCAGTCACCCTAAGACTGCTGATAACAGGGAGGATTTGACAGGGAATGGGTTGCATGTCCCACTTCTTACACTCTTTTTATGAAGCAGCCACTATATTTGCCACTGTCACGTGGGGATGGGGTGGAATTCCCAGAAATGCTACACCCAGGAGAGCTGGACCTTCCTGCCAGGAAAACAAACCTGTTACTAGCAGGACAAAACTAGGCCAAAATCATTGGCAGCTCAAAAGGCAGTGAGCTGACTGGTTAGCAGCCCAAACCACAGATGAAGAGATGATGTCCTACTTCATCATGACTCCTAGCCAAAGTGCTTCATGCAACTTAAGGTGCATGCCTGGCAAAACAAATGCATCAGCTGGATTCCCAGTTGTACAACTTCCTCCCTGCTCCATTAACCTTGCTGCTGCTTAGTAAGCCAAACAGGCAATATGAGGGTGAACTTCTAAGCTAGCTATCGGATGCATTTGTTCAACAGAAACTAGAAAGTCTTGGGCTTGCAGGAACTCAGCCTAGGAGGCACATGAATATATCTACTCAAGACACAGTAAACCTTGCAGAAGAGCAGCTGACAGAGCAAGCCCTGCAAGCGTGATTCTCAGCAATGCAGCTTCCCAGCTTGGGCTGTTCTAAAATAAGAGCATACAAGTTCAGAAGCTAAAAGCACATGAGCAGAGTAACAAGGGCAGCTTTGTAGCCAGGCTGAGAGACACCATTTTATCTTTCCAGCCAGTGCATGTTGCACTGCTACTGTGAGAAGCCATTATTTCCATAAGGAACAATGGTTACAGTGGGTAGCAATGGAGAAGGACCACAGAAGATAATGGAACTTGTCCCTCCCGTGCTAACTCAGGATGCAAAGGGAAATCAGGAGAGTAATTTCAAGGAAAACACACTTGCAAACAACCATCACAAGAAGACGTGGGCAGAAAACTCAAACCTTTGCACCTGGAAAGGAAAAGATAGCTTGTGTGGCCAAATACTAAACTAGGTCTTAGGTGATCTTCATTCAGTTCCCTGCTGTGCCACAGACTTGCAGCAGACAGTATGCAAATCATTCAGCCTCCCCCAGTACATTCAGGCATGGTCCAGCCTTCCTCCTACCTTTATACAATGAGCTTTGCTGGACCAGGCCTGGCTCTGGTTGTGTTTGGCCAGTGCCTGGCACATGAAACCATGAGTGTGGCTGGTGCTCCTGCAGGACATCTTCATTCAATCAGATCCACCCTTGGATGCATGACAAGCCCTTTGCTTCTAAGAAAAGCCTCTGCTGCTACAATAGGACAGTATTATGGTTCCACTGAGAGCCCATGCTGTGCTAACCACTCCTCTGGCACATCGTAGTGAAAGAATTGCCTTAAGGAACTTACAAGGCCGAAAAGAGTAGGAGAGGAACTGGGTAAGTGGAGAGGCAAGGGGACTTGCCCAAGGGCATGCAGCCAATCAGTGGCAAGCCTGGAAATAAAACCCAGGGCTTCCAACTGCCTGGGTGCATCTACACATGCATTTACTGTGCAGTAAGCACCTTTTAGGTGGGCATTGACACGTGCAGCTGTTAAAGTGCAGTAACGCTGTGTGTGGACTGACTTGGGACTAAAGTTAGTCCCAAGTCAGTCCACACACACACAGTGTTACTGCACAATAAGGCATCTACATGTGCATTACTGTGCAGTAACTAATCAGGCATAAATTTGATACCTGAATGATGAATGCCAAGATGGCATACATTGCCATAGTTACTGCACAGTACAGGTGTGCACGTATAGGGGCATGCCCATGCTGTGCGGTAATTTTCGATTACTGCACAGTAACCTAAATTACTGTGCAGTAAATGTGCACATGTAGCTGCACCCCAGTGTTCAAACCACTAGCCAACATTGCCTTCTTGTATATTGTGTAGATATGTTTTTTGCGATGTGATCCAGTTCTGATAGACCCATTACAAACAGATGGTGGAAGAGCATTCACTGTTCCTTCCAGCCAGCAGGCTTTCACAGCAAACAGACTAGTCCATGGTATTTTAAGGCAGCACCTAAACAAGGCCTGTGCAGACAGAGCTATGAGGACATGTAACGCTGGCAAACTCTCCTTGGGAACAGTGGCTGTGGACAGTTCCCCTGCCCATGGGAAGTAACCTGTGTGAGCGTGTGTGTGGCCTTCTTCTTGTAGAGGGAGTGACTGGAATATATTTACCTCCGCTGCCCATTTGAACCCTTCCCTGGGGGGCCAGCAATCATTGTTCATTTGAATCAGTGCCCAGAAACCTCTCATTAGGCTTTGCAGCCCAGGGTGACAGCCATTGCTTCTGCACTGTGACTGGTGCCAAGCGGATGAACCAGTGCCCTGGGAGATCACTTAGCTAGGTAGTACAGGCCTAGGGCCATTCACAGCTTGTGCTGTATCTTCTGTGTCTATGGCATCAGCTAAGTGTCTGACTCAGCCTTCCCCCATCATACAGCAGCAAAATCCCTGCAGCGTAGACTTGTTAAGGTAG
Source organism: Alligator sinensis (assembly GCF_000455745.1). Classification (NCBI taxonomy): domain Eukaryota; kingdom Metazoa; phylum Chordata; order Crocodylia; family Alligatoridae; genus Alligator; species Alligator sinensis. The sequence continues at coordinate 1,922,129 of NW_005842137.1, forward strand.
AGAATGGGACATTCAGCTGGGTCACTGCTATGACTCTGGGGCTTTCTGTCATTAACCCCAGATCTATATTGGTGTACCTCTAGTGAGTTCTGCAAAGTGCCTCCTGATTTATATAGGGGTGAACTCAGAATCAAGTTACATGTCCATGCACAGCCTCTGAGATGAAACCAAAAAGCCCTATTGACTTCAGCAGGGCTGAGATCTACCAAAGAGCATAAATGATGGAGGTGGCCAAGTCCTGTTGAAACTCAAGAACTGGGCGCCTTTGCAGATTCCAGCCTTTGGTTGTGTCAGGAGGTAGTGACCATTTTCTGTTCAGTTCTATACAGGAGATGCACATAACCTGTGTCCCAGGGGTGTCCTTGCTTGTTGTTCCCTTACATATCAAACACAGATTGTTCAGACTGAAATCATCTTCCTGTTTTTCTTTGCATGGGACAATGCTACAAAGCCTCTGCACTGTGCTGCCTGCAGAACTGCTGCTGGTATCAGTGTAAGCTCCAAGGACAACACAGGTAGACAGTCATCTACAGGGTGAACCAGACTGGAACTAAGCTCTCTTGTGAACTGTGAATGCTCTTCTTTCTCATCCCATCCTGCAAACTTAATCAGTTGGAGCGAGCCCACTTGGCTTTGGCCACCCCTTGTTTAGTCCAGGAGAGCATCCTGCAGACATCTGAAGGGATGAGAGATCACGATGGACAGTAAGCGATTTCTATGGCCCTCCAGAGGCCTTTTTTTATCGATCCCATTACCCATGCAGTGGATGTTCCTCCAACAATTATTGCCAGCCTTGTTTATTTCCTCCCCCAAATTCTGTCCAAAAATCCTTTCTGCCACCACTGCCATATGTATAAATAATGGACATCTGAATTGATTGCAGGCAGTTCCCTCTATCCAATCCAATCTGTGCCCTTCTGCTTCTTTGCGTGTGGCAGTTAGTTGGCATAAATGTAGACTTTTCCTTTCAAAGCCCTTCTAGATGGCATCTGGGTGAGTTCCCCTTGGGATTAGTTTGCTATAGAGTTTACTCCTTGCAAAAGGTATCTTTCCCTTCAGTGCTCCCTCCTTCCCCTCCCTTTTGGTGCTAATATTCTTTCTCATCTTTATTCATCCACTGGCCAATACTGTGTCCTTCAGTTGTGCCACAACCCTACTGAGCATGCCCAAGCACCTCTTCTTCCCCTGCAAGGTGTCTTCCAAGGTGGGACTGGCCGGAGAAATAAAGGTGTGTAGCTAGGGTGGCTGACCTGACCTGTTGATACCTTGCTACCAGAGGCCCAGCATGGGCTATCAGGGAAGGGAGCAGCAACTAAGCACCATGCTGACCTGGCAGCCAACCAGCCCCCACTGCGGTAGGAACAGGGATGCACCAGCTACATCCTTCTCTCTTTGTCCTGCTCCATCCCACAGAGATACATTTTGTCTCATGGGCTTAATAAAACTTAAGCAGTGAATGGATCCTGTGCTGCTCTTCTGCATTATGGTGCACTCCATCACCCGAATCCTACAAGCTGCTCTATGGAGCATATCCCTGCAGTGATAATTTGGCTCTGGTTGGGATCCCTGGCTACAGATGTGAGTTTAGCCAGGTGAGACACTTGCAGAGCTGGATTATTTGCTTGCTGCAAATGTGTTTAGCTTCTCTGATTCTTCCCTTTCCCTTACTACAATTCAAACAGACCAAAGGATAGGCACACGATGTGTACATGCGCACACCCTCCATCAGACAAAATGGAGGTTTTCATCGTTTGACTTACTTATGCACACACTATTATCTACTCATGTACCTGTCTAAACAGAGACTCACACACCAGTAGCTATTTGTCTCCATACACACGGATATACATCTCTATTTACGTATATCCATACACAGGTATACCTATCTAAACATAGACACCAGCACGTGTGTACACACGCACACAGTATCTGTCAACACACACACACACACACACACAGAGTATCTTTTAATACATAAATTCAGGTTAAGTGCATCCATAGACCTATAACCATATATCCTATTTATATACAGGCATATAGACATATAACTATGTGATTTGAAGCCTGAAAGCATGTGAAAATTAATAAAATATTAAGCATAAGAAAAGCCCTGAAAGCAACCAGAATAACTGATTGGTGATGCACCCCTGAGGCTGCTCATCACATCGCAGAGCAGACACAGAAGAGGAAAGCCCTCTATTTAGAGCCCACAGACTCCACACAAACGTGGGGAGAGAATTTCCCAACAGCTCCTGTCAAACACATTAGTGGGATGCGGGCTGACTGCTCGCCCACGCTGCCAGTGTGTCGCCAACACACCGCGTGAGCTACAGTGTGATCTAGAGAGTGGGTGACAGCCTCCTTCAGCTAAAGAGGCAATACTGGCAGCTGGGGCTCAGCCCCTGCCCGGGTGCCAGGAGAGCAGTGCCTGGGAGGGAGGAGCACAGCTGCACTGTTAGGATCCCAGGAGAACCCAGGATGATTTTACTGGAGGATTGCAGAGTAGCAGGCAGAGCATGGTGGGGGGATGCCCATTTCTAACCCACACTCTTCCATAGCCAGAGAAGAGACAGCGTAACATCAGTGTCACTTAGCACAACACAAGGCAGCCGCTCTGCCTCCACCCCCAGTTACAGCTCTCATGGCAAGCAAGCAGGAAAAGGCTGCGTGGGTACGGGGTTCATGCAAGATGCCTGCAACACAGCAGCAAGGCCAGTGGCCCTGTGGGGGAGAGGCAGGACTGTGCTGCCAATCCATCCCACACCTCTTAGCAGAAATCAGCCGCCTGCATAAAGTTGCTGACCCAGTTTCATTGCTCATTGTCCCATGGGCAGGTCAGTGAGAGCAGAGGATGACAGGCTGTGACCTCCATGTGAAGGAAACAGGGGCAGGTTGCTGTAAGAGCAGCAATGCTTGGGGACAAGGATTTATTTTCTATTGTTTCTTACTGGAGTTACTCAGGAAAGGGGAACTTTGGCCTTCCCAGTGTGCCTAGACTTTATTTAGAGTAGGGTAGGAATGTCACCTCTGCTCATCCCTCATCTCTGCCAGTCAACATGTTTTAGTCCTGATCTACTGGCCCCTCCTTTTATTCTACTCTAGGGCCCTACACAGCTAAGCCAAAGTCCTACAACCCCCACCTGTATCCCCCTCCAGATAGGCGAGTCCTATCCAAAATAGAGGCCCTATTGCCACAGCATCCAAGAGTTCTGGGAACATTTTTAGTGTACTTCTCCTCCCAACCCCACATAGTAGGGCAATGTCCTTATCCCTGATGGGGAATGGAGGCCCAGAGAGATCAAGGGCAAGATACTAAAAGTATTTGACTGACGGGACTTAGGTATCTGAATCATCCTATGATTCAAACCCTAAGTGACTCCTTCAGTCCCATTCTACAATGCATCTCAGTCCCTTCCCCCAGCCCCTCCAGTCCATCTCTTTGAACACAGCTGATCAGTTCTCTGGATTGCATTAAGGCACACAGTGGTTTTGCAATAATGGGCCAGACCCAAACTGTAGCTCTGCAATTGTGCTGGGCTTCTGCTGCAGCAGTAGGAGGACATGCAGGGAGCTCCTTAACCCCCTGCAAACCACACACTGTTGGTGGTACTTGGTGGCTGTGAAGGGGTGAGACGAGAAAGGTAGCGATGCCTATCAAACAGGCAGATTTGCTTCCCCCACACCTATAGTCCCATTTGTCTATTAAAGGAAATCTATAAGCCACTTAGCGCAGTGAAAAGCTGCCGGCCTTCAACGCATCTGTCTTCAGAAAATTGATCAGATGGTTTTTATCTGTGTGTGTTTGTTTGCTTTTTTTTTCCTTTCCATTTTTCAAAAGGCCTTGTTGACCGTCTCTAACAGGGAGCTTCCATTTTACAAGATGAGAAGCGAATGCAACAATAAAATGAAACATCATTACAGAACATCCTTAAGTGCTCTGAGAAAGAGTTCAAGGTAACAGGCCTGATTACTTCTCACTTAAACTACCTTTACAGCAGTATAAATATATGGGGCTGATTCTTTGTTCCACCAAAGCACTTCTGTGTTGCTCCAACGTACTGAGAGCCCCTCTTGCTCAGACGGCCTTCTCAGTTGATACGCAGCTCAGATAAGGAGCACCAAAGGGGACTGGACAAGGACAAAGGACAAGGAGGATGTATAGATTGAGTTCATCATAAGAGCTATTCTCTGCATCTGAGCACCCACAGGATGCCTCTACACTGCAGTCAGAGGTATGACTAGGATTTATCTGCCCATCCCCGAACTACCTTTAATCTAGGGTGATCATCACAGCAAAGATGAGGCAGCAGGGGCTCAGTCACCCTGAAGAAGCACCCAAAGTCTTTGAGGCCTCGCACAGCTTGCATGAAGCCTGTTTTCATTGCCATTAGTGCCTAAGCTATCTAGATGAGGGCTACCCTAGCCTTTTGTGCTGCAATCATACTTCCTAGTGGCTTTCTAGCCATAGCCATAATGGACAATGACTGGCAGAACTTAATTTAGAGCAGCCTGAAGGCTCCTATAACATGAACAAGGACTCAGGAAGGTAAAGGCAGCCTACAGGCTGTGCCTACCCTCCCTATTCTTGTGCAGTGAGAAACCAGCTGTGAATAAAGGTCTGTTACATCAGTGGAGTAGATGTGAGCTCAGAATCAGACTTCATATCTTTTGTTTCAATTAGTTTCACACTGCCAGGAGAAACCCTACAAGTCTCCCCTGTCTAAATGGGGCAGAAAAATGTCATAATATTCAAGATATTAACTGTCACTTTAGCATCCTTTTCTTTCTCTACTACCCAGAATTTCTACTAACTGCCAGCATTGCCACTCTGTAGCACTCAAGTATTTTAAGCAGTGCTCCATGGGCAGTCAGTATCAATGTCCCATGGGGAAAGTGAGGCAGGGAACAGTGACTTGCTTGCTGTCACACAAGTTAGTAGCAGGGCTGTCTTAGTGCCTTGTTATCAAATGACAAAGATGAGCCAGCCTTTCTGTCAGCTCTTTTTGTCCAGATCCAATCACCTGGACACTGCCCATGTAGACTAGTAACTGGCACAATGGAGGATGCCATAAAAGTAGCTCTTCTATCTACACTGTGATGCTCTAGAAGGTATTAGTCAGGACATGTAAAACTAACTTGCCTGACCACTGCCTGCACAAGAGGCTACGTCACTCTGCAAGACTCCAGACACAGAGGCAGTTAGAGAAGACACAGCTATTATCCATTCAATAGGAAAGAGAGTGGGATGTTGTTTGTGGTGGCTCAGAGTGGGCAACTTCTTGTCTCCCCTTAATGCAAGATAACCTAGATGGGACACCTTTCTGAGTATGCGGCTAAAGCCATTTAGCTTGCTAGGTTGTGGGAGAAGCTAGGTTCCCCGAGTGGGTCTAAGAAGGTTGCTTTGCTGCTTTGATTTATGCTCCAGCTGAGTTAATTTATTATCTGGAAATGATTCTTTTTGGCAGCTGATGCCCATTCATCTTCTGTTGCATGTCTGATTCATTGTTAGGGCACCAATGGCCTCTTAGTGTTATTTAAATCAAAAAGCAATCAATCTAATGGGTGTTGTCACCTTTGCCATTATTAGTATTTCATCAGCTACTAGATTAGGGCCTTATTAGCCAAACACTGTACAAAGATCTAGCCAAGGACTCTGTTTAAGCTCTTCTTGGACAGAGAGCTGAAGAAGCACAGAGAGGACATGTGAAATAAGAGTCCATTGGCCATGCAAGGGATAAAACCCAATGCCCTGACTCTTAAGTCAGGTACTTCTCTATGCCTGCACTGCTTCACAGATATAAATTGAACTTCTTCTGGATCTAATTGATGTTGTATGGTAAAGGGAAACAGTCAAGTTAGACGTAACATTTAAGGTTTAGAGAGACTTAGCAGTTACACTGGTACTACACAGACAGAAGTAGTTAGCTCTGTTAGTCTGCAAGGTGCATCTCTATCCTGCCTGCTGCTTGACTTCCAACTAACCTAACTAGAGATGCATAAGCTTGTGTGAGCACACCCCTTAGCCTATACAGGGCATCTCTACCCTGCCTTCTGGTACTATACAGTGATATGGTATTAAATTATATCAGTGTAAAGGTATCTTCCAAGAGTTAAGTCTCCTCTCTCTTTATAGGGAATGGTGGGCCTAGTTCAGCACTTTGCTAGTCTAGTTATACATAATTGATTTTCTGCTCTGGGGAAAGGGCCGGTTGTTCTCCCTATGCCAACATTCGGCCCTGTGCCAAACTCATTCTGAACCTGTAGAGTTTAAACCTGCTCTATACAGGTGCAGCTGATGACACTTAGAGGAGAATCAGCCCCACTCTACTTCAGCCCTGCAGGGTGATTTCATAGTTGCAAAACAATCTTAAATATTTTATACCAAAGAAAATCTTTAGTCCTGGCCAGTACTAGTTTCCTCCCTTGCTAAATGCAGCCACCATCCACCCAAATCAGTCATTTGCCAGACTAAGATCTGCAGTGCTTTGAAGCCAGACAGCAATAATCAACATGCCTCCAGGATTATTTGTAGCATTTAGAAGAACTGCATGGCTCTAGCGTAACTATTTAGAGCTGTTTCTTTTAGAGAAATGGAAAGATTAGTGGAAAATAGTATGAACAGTCACAATGGCAGAAAGGCACCTTTATACTGGTATTCAGTCCATGAATGAATGTTTGTCCAGTATAAAGTGCCTTTATGCTAATATAACTTGAGTCCAGAGACAGGGGGTGTACTGGTTTGTGTCTGTATGGGCAACACCTTACTGTTTGACCTCAGTGACACACAGAAGCCACAAGTGACATCTTGGTCCCGTTGTGCCAGGCGGCCTAGGTACATCTACTAAAAGACTGCACCAAAGAGCTTCCAAACTATATGGGCAAGGGAGGTAAAAGGTACCAGAGGAAAACCAGGTATGAATGACTTACCAAACCACATATGATATCAATGACAAGGTCTGGGACTTGAGCTAATGTGGCACAGTGTATAGTTATGCCTCACTTTCTGAAGGATAACTCCCACAGCATGCAGTGATGTACACAAGTGTAGGACTATGCTCACTCTACTTCTGCTATGGTTATAGGCAATTTATGTGGCAGCAAATGTGTCATATATCTGCATCTCAAGCTGTTGATCCAAGCAAAGGTGAGAGCAAGACCTTCAGTGCCTTGTTCTCTGAAGCACTTGCTCATATTGATATTGTACAGAGAGCTGTAAGTGTGGGAGCAAGACATTAAATAGAGCCTGGGCTCAGATTTTTATTTGCACTCAGCAATCATTTAGACACCTGAATACTAGGGGCCAGGTTTCCATAAGCGTTCAGCTCCTATCGTGACACTAATCAGCAGATCACCAAAAAAATCACGGCATCAACTGTACTGAAACGTGGCACATTTATTTCAGTGCCTAAATGGGAATGGAGCTCTTTTGGGAAGCCTGTTTTGAATGTGGATAAAAACCTGACTCATACATGTATAAAAGGCCAGATTCTGGTCTCATTGCTGGCAGTGTACTCCAGTTGACTTCCCGTATATTTACACTGACATAACTGAGATCAGATCATTGCTTTGTATTGCCCATAACCTCTGTAGAAGCTAGTCTTTGTGTCGTGTTGAAAGCTAACTACATTTGGGGGACTGCATCCCTTGCCTTTCCTTTACAATCTGATCCTAGCTTTATAAATTTGACAAAGTAACATTAAATCATCATGTAAATGCACTTGATCTTGTGGGCTGGCAATGGACATCACTTAAATAAGCAATTGGCTTTCATTGCTCATTAGGTGTTATTTACCATCAGGTCTCTGCATCGGCAACCCAAGATTTTTGATTCTCCTTTGTTAACAAGCTCAGGGAGAAGCTCTATATGTGGACACTGGTGTTCAAGTGTCTTTGCTCAGTGGGGCCTTTTAGTACTTCCCTATCTTTCATGCTTGTAATTCCAGCATGCTTCAAGAGGCAGAGATCTAGCCCATCTCCAACCGTGCTAGGGAGTACACGATGGAAACACCCTACTCACCTGCTCCCATTTGGTGTATGCCAAATGCCAAAAATATCAGACAATCACTCTTGGAGCTGTGTCCAGAACCACTTTCATACTCTCCGTCTTGAGCATGCTTGCTGGTACATGCCCAGGGCCGTTCTAATAGCAGCTGTGGTATTTTCAGTGTTAGCCATGCATAGAAAGGGAGCTAATAGGTAGGGTGTGTTTTCATGGTACTTCTCCCTGCCACAGTTGGAAGCAATGCGGGCTTGCCTTTGGTGCTGATTTTTGTCTGACCTTGTTGCAGCACATGCAGCTGCACAACTTGTGGTTTTGTTTTCCCTGTCCTGAACCTTTCCATTTCTCAGGTGCACACCTTGACTGGAGAATGGGCTGGCACAGTATAGTACCAAGCAGTTAAGGGGAAGAAGACTTCTCCAGCATGGATAACTCTCACCTATTTATCCTCATACTCCATTCTCCATCTCGTACAATGGGGATAATAGCTCTCCATCACCTGACAGGTGTGTCCTGAGGACAAGAACACTTGAGATTATGAAGTGTTTTGTTACTATGATAATGGGAGCCACCGAGCGTGACAGCGTGACCCACATAGTTGCATTGTAAAGACTTGCATTTTGTGCTTATCTAAAATAAAATTTGTTCCATCTGACAGCTGATGCTGCTTCTCTGTGTGCGTGGAAAATTGGGGCAAGATCCTGCCCCTAGTGAAGTCAAAGAAAGCTTTGCTTCCGTCTTCAAAAGATCTTACTAATCTTTACCATCTTGTACCATCTACACTTTTCCCAGAGCCTGATGAAGGGACTTTGATCCCGAAAGCTTGCAGAAAAGGACAATTTTCTTGCCATTTTCCAGTTGGTCTAATAAAAGGTATCATTTTGGAACCAAGAGTTCTAGTTTTTTGTATGTCTTACCAATTGTATGCACTCAGCTGAGCGCAGGTGGCAAAAAAGGAGATTGCTACACTCACTGCTCCTCAGCAAGCTTGTGAAGGGTATGACCCACTTGGATGTAGGCAGTCAAGACTTGACCCTAAAGGGTCACAACCCAGACAAGGTCAGGAGGATAAGGTCTGGAAAGGACCAAAATGCAGGCAATCAGCCTGGGCAGAACCACAAGGCAGGGAGGTCAGGAACAGGAAGCAGGGGTCCAGACCGTCACTGGCCAGGAGGTCCAGGGTAGTAGCAGCAGCTGGGCAGGACCAGGATGTGGACAATCACCAAACTAAGCCACTACCAGGAGCCAGCTGTTAGAAGACAGGGGTTTAAGCTGGAGTCAAGCATGGGAAGGAGTGGGAGCAAAGGAGAACAGCAAGGAGCTGGCAAGGCAGTTTGGAGCAAAAGAGATCCAGAAAGAGCATGAGGTCAACAGGCAGAAACCATGAACCAGTAGACAGAAACCAGGAAACCAGCCAGTAGGACCCAGAGAACTAAAAATAGAGAGGCAGTAAACAGGGACTAGGAAACCAAAACACAGAACCAACCAACCACCCAAGACTAGACGAGAAGGCACAGCTCATGCTAGGCACTGAAAAAGCTGCTTCAGGCAGACATACCCGTGCAGGAAAGTGGGGACAGCTGGGGTAGTTAGGCTCTGGTAGACAAGACCACTCAGGAAACCAGGGCCAGCTGGGGACAATCTAGGCTGTCCTGGCTTCCGGCACAGCTGTCAGGTTAAGCAATGCTGACCAGAGTCTATATTTCACCTCCGGCTGCCAGGGCTATGCTAGCTGCTGAGGAAGCCTGCCTTAGCACTTGCCTCTTGCATTAGCTATTTTCACACACTGCTGGGGAAGGCCTGGCCCTGCCTCCAACCCAAAAGACACAGCTGAGTTGCTTAAAGGCTGAGATTGTATTAAAAAGGAGCCCAGCATATCTCTGTCTTTGCAAACTTCAGCCACTGACTGCACAAATGCAGAAGTACTGAGCATAAGTGTAAGAGCTGAGGGTTTAGCTAAAAGTGCTCTGTTTTGATGAGGAGGGAAGCTTGCCATTGGCTTCAATGAGAGGAGGATTGTGCCCTGTCTGGTGGTGGTGTTCATAATGAGCCTGTTGCTGTGAATGGGCACATTGTTCCATGTCTACTTGTTCCTGGAAACTTTATGAATGCTCCACAGGTCTTTATTGTTATTACTGTTGCACTAGTGCCTGCAGGCCCCTTTGTGCCGGGTGCTGTATATGTCCGTCATGAGGCACCTGGTGCCCACAAAGCTCGTGTAAAGGGCTCAATGCAACCTTCTGCCCTCCTCCAGAGAGCGTGCAACACGCAGGCTTTGCTAACAGTCTGTTAGATTATGCAGGAGAGGTTTCTGCTTTTCAAAGATCGAGGGCCCCAACTTTAGATCCTCGTGAGTTACCCATGGACATTGCTCCATGTTTACAAAGACTGGGGAGAGAAATAGCGATACAGAAAATAGCTGACTTATCAAGCTGACAAAGCAAGTCAGAAGCAAATGCAGGAAGAAGCCTGGGTCCCCTGACTCCTTGTCCAATGCACTGGACCATGCCGTGCTGACTCTCTCGGGGCAAAAAGCGGTGGTGGGGGCCTTTCCTTTCTAGCCAAGTGGGTGTTCCTGTGTACGTACAGTTCTAGACATCTTGGTGCTATTTAAATATTTAGAGCAGGCCAGGGTAAAAAAGATTGAAGCATGAATTATTCACAGCTTTACTTTTTTATCTTGGCAACAGCAGCTGTATTTAGCATGGAGGATTCCTCCAGCACAGCTCTGGGGAGGGGGTCATCTTTCTAGAGAACTCAGTATGGAAAGCCATTATTCACACGGAGGCACTCCATCACCTCCATAGTGCGGCAAGCATCTAGTACCAGTTGCTGTCTGTCTTGCTGTGAAGACAATAGGTTTAGAAAGGAGCGGCTGGAATGTAACCAGCTTGGCCTCTGCAGTCTTTCTATTAGAAACAGGCAAGAGATTACTTTATTTTACCCTGTAGGGGAAACATTTCCTTGCAGGGAGAAGGTTTGGGAGGGGCAGGTGGTACTTGAGTAGGACCTAATCCTGCAGCCCGCTGGAGGGGGCTAAGTACAAGAGTCAGGTCTCAGGTTATTCTCTTGATTAGGAGAATTACCTGGATTAGGCAATTCTCAGATGCTGCTTTGCTGCTCAAAATCTCTTCCTTAAAGTTCCCACCAGTCCCAGAATGCATTGGTCATCATGAACCACAAATGGCTCCAGAACCTGCCTTGAATGCCAACATGCCCCATCTCATAAATAAGTCACCCTGGGAGTAGCAAAGGTGGGAATTTGGAGGGCTGCAGAAGGCAGCACACCTGTGAAGGAACAAGGCCCCTGCAATTAGATCAAGTTGCTTTCAGTAACTTGCACACACCCTCTTACCCCTTACTCCCCTTGTACTACCTAATCGGTTCTCTCTGAGGAAGCTGTGCCACATACTGACTTGCAATCGCTTAACAGACGTTTTAGAGACCTCCCCTCCATGCATCAGGCCAACCTAGTGCTACTTGGAAAAGCTGTCAGGACCCCAGCAGGAGATGGGGGTTGCAAATAAAAAGGGGGAAAAAACCATTCAGAAGCTTGGAAGTCCTAAATCTTTTAGAAAAAGAACTGGAAACAATTGCAATCATGAAGCAGATGGAAAAACAGCAGTTTTAATATTAAATGTTGGTGTGGCTCAGGGTTGAAGCAGCATCTTTGTCTGCAAAAGCTGCTCAACAGTTAGAGGTGCTGTCTAAAGCACCAGATGGAGATGCAGCTATGTACATAGGATGGGATGTTGACTAAGTCCCAGCTGTGAGACAGCCTGTAGCACTTGCACTAGAGCTCTTTGCAAGCAGAGCCATTCTCCCTTATTGCTAATGCCGGTCTCACCCTCACAGGAGCGTAACAAGGGCCAGAAGCATTACTTTGCCACGGTAGGCTTAATGCAGGGGCAGAGAGCTGGTTATACCTGCCTGATTTGCTAGGCTGACCCAGCCACAGCTTAAATTAGGGCTGCCTCAGGACTGCTCTAACTTTTATACTGGCTGGCGTTCATCCCTGTATGAACTGCCAGAATATACTTGAACTGTGCCTCACCGCAGACATGCTCCCTCTGCCACTTGGCACTGGAGGGAGCCTATTACACCCATGTGTAGCAGCTGGACACTCCCTTACGCTGGCAGGGAATTCTTTGCTGGGCAGTCTGGGTCAGATTGCACCATTTTGCATTGCTGTAGAGGGAGCAGTGATTCTGGCTTTGGGTGACTTGCCAGAGGTCAAAGAGGGAGTCTGTGTCAGAGCTGTGAACTGAACTCAACTTTCTTGAGTATCAACTTCCTAGTGACTTTTAACTGCAGGACTGATCAGCCATAGCTACTAGAGCACTGCACTTCCCAGAATCAGGCCCGTCTCCTCTCTCCTTTCCAGCCCCTTGAACTGAACTCGTCTTCCCGTGATAGCGGTATGCTGTGATTTGCATGGCTGTTGAGAAGTATTAAATGGCTATGCACACTCAGCACATTTGTGCATTCACTCAGGGACATGCCTGAATTGATAAAGTAATCATGTTCCAGGTAAAAAACTCAAACACTGGTGCAAAGATGAATAGCACCAGTTCTTACAAGCATATTCATCTCATGGTGCCCAGCTCAGGATGCAATCAAAGTGCCTTCTCTCATGTGTCATCACTGACTTGCAATCAGCTAAGTGTCATCTCTTGAAAAATCTAAAAATACCCTTTGATATGCAAAGGTGACTCTTCCCTTTTCTGTCTGTCCCAGTAATTATTTGGTTCCCTCACTGTCATGATGAGTACCTTCGAACTACTTACCCCTAGGAAGGAGGGCAGTAGCATCCCTATTATACAGCAGAAACCAGTATCCTTAATTCCGTTCTCTTGGCTTACTGCCCTAACCACTAAGATAGAGTCATGCATCATCTTGCTTGCTTTCCTTCTGGCCTCGTAAATCTAGCGTTTCTTTCTGCACAGTGGCAAAGCTGCCGCTGGAAGGATGCAGGGTGCTGTCCCTCAGAAAAGCCTGGAACCAGTCTCGTGGGACATGGGAGAGGTGGGTCTGAATCCTCTCCAGCTGAGAGAGCATTGCCCTATCCTGTGCGAGAGCTCGGACCAGTGTATAGCTGCACATGCGACAAAAAGCAGATAGCCTGACAGGTTTTCAGAGTGGTGAACTTTGCTCGTCTTGAACTAGTCTTTCAAAGAGACATCTACCCTGAGGAGTGGGGCTCAGAGTCTGGGTCCCAAATGGGCAGAGATGCCTGTATGCAGCCCAGAGGATCTGGAGCTCACGTGGCTGAAGTTCAGACACACTGTGTGCTCACTCTTGGCTGGCTCCAGGTAGCTCCCTGATCAGCGTGGATCACACCTCTATGGCACCTCACTCTGATTAGGAAGCCTGGGTGCTTAACTCCAGCACCAAAGTACCTTAACTTAGCTATTGCGGTGCCTAATTTGCAGGGTGAGAGCTAATAAGAGTTAGAATCAGCAGAGCATAGGATAAGATACTTAGGCTCCTTTCTCCCTCCCTGCCCTGGCAGGGGGAGGCTTCTGCTTCAAAGGGCCAAGTTTGAAAATAATGAACAGATACTGTAGTACGAAATTAAAAGGAGGGAGGACTTGACACATGTTAGCAATAATTGTTTCATGTGCTCACCCTATCCCATGATAAGTGGAAGCTAAACTACAGCAGCTAAATTGTTACTTACCATGGGATACAACAGAGGCCTGAAACAGTTAAAACCATCAGTTGAGGTCTGATATGTCCCTTTGCTTTTAACTCAGTATATGTTCATCAGGTGCTTTGGAAATTTCTACTGTAAAGTGCCTTTAAAATCCCATTAGAAGAAATGCAACAGAGGCACAAATTAATACCGGGCAAGGTACCGATAACTTTAGTTTTGCTGAACAGTGCCTTTGTCCACAAGAAGGCCATTGAAGGTAATGGATTCAAATTTTTCAAAGCACCTAACTGATTTAGGAACCTAAATTCCCTTAAGTCAGACAGAACGCTCATTATTTTTTTCAGTCAGTATTAATGGTATCTTCACATCATTATTAAATCAAATATACCTGCAGATGCTTACTGTTAGCACAGCGTCAAAACGAAAGTCATTTAAAGAGGGATGGGGTAAAAAAGATCACAGCCTTTAAAATATTTATCTGTAGATAATAGAAAACCACGTCTGCTGGGATTAGGATCATTTCTCAAGTTTGTCACATGCTGTTTTTTGCTCCCAGGACTCGCACGTCCACTGTGGGACAATGCACCGCATAGGCAACAAGATACTGCAGCTGAATAGAGAGATGTCCGCAGTAACCATAAGTCTAGTGCTTGGATGGGAGGGGAGCAAGCAATAAGAAAATTGCTCCTCTGGGCACCTCTGTAATAAAAACTCTTTTCTGTGTGTGGGTGGCAAGTATTTATTAGGTTTTTTTGGAGTAGACCTGTTTATTTAAAACCTATACACAGTTCTATGGTGCTGCTGCTGTCTTCTCAGTGGGGAGGATGAATGTGCTTATATGATAATGCTGGAAATAAAGTGGGGGGGAAAAACATCTCAGGTTTTGCTGGAGATCTTTGCTCTGCCTTTTTGCATCATCTCTGACATGGTGACCTCTGCTGGTCTGATCATTTCAGTAGCAACTACTTTAGCTGTCTGCAATGCAGGAAGAAACGAAGAGAGGAAAACAACTTCTAGCATGAAATGCCTGCTTCTCTCTGACACCTGTTCAAGGCGACCTGGTGGGGAGGGCAGCCTGTTGCCAACATAAATACAGAGTCAGAAAATTCTGGTCGGTCTCTGAAGCTGCCTCAAAGACTGGGCTGGAGTGGATACGAGGATTTTGGCTGGTTTGGAAAGCTCAGAACTGATTCTCAAGTCTATAGGGCTCCAGTACTGCTCAGAATCTGTATTGGTTTAACAGTGGATTTCCCACCCCACCATGATTAATCTCCCATTTTATCAGCAAAATAAGGGTCCATTTTATCTCTGAAATAAGGGTCAGATCTTCAAAAGAAGCCAGCATTTTCTATTGTGATAGTTAGGAGCAGACTTTAAAAGGACGCAGGGCTCACCCTCTGCCCTCTTTGCTGAGCTTGTGGGAAAAGCTGAGCCTTAAATCCTTAATTCTGGCCAGAGTGTACCTTGCATTGGAGAAGGGAGGACTTAACTATTATTAGTACAGAGGAGAATAGTCAGGCCCTGGATAAAACAATGTACCTTGCCTCAAAATGAAGTCAGCCAGAACTCATGGCTATTAGACTTGGTCTCAGAAATAGATATGGGGTGGATGTTTTTAGGGATCGTTAGCTTGGACACTCATCTAGGAAGCCAGATGTCCTGGGTTCGAGGCCTCTCTCAACCAGAGGGGGTTTGAACTTGGTGTCTCTTACTTCCCCGCATGGTACTCAAACCACCACATCAGACTGCTGTCTTGCAGCCCCTTAGGGCAGCCAGCTCCACAAGCAGACCAGAGAAGGGTCTTCCTGGTGTCCGACCTGTGGCATGGTTGCTAGCGTGTCATGCTGAGAAGTCGGAGCGCTCCAGGTTCAGACCAGTTTGGGGTAGGTTGAAAACCCAAAACCCATAGCTTCCCAGCCACAACCCCCATCTTGTTCTCCTTCTGGCCCCACATATCTCTTGCTAATGGCTACCCATAGGAGTGCTGGAGACAAGACAGGGCAGTGAGGCACGGTAATAGCTGCTGCCCTGGCTTCAAACTAACATAGTTGGCTGCCTCCAGCTGCTTGCTGTGTGAACTACCTCTGGAAAGCAACATGCAAATCCAATCCTGATCCCTGTGTATTAACTGGATATAAATTACACCTGGTAGATGTTTGTGTGTCCATGTCCACAATGTGTCACCACTCAGTCTCCCTAAGTCCTGGCTGGGTCTCGTCAGAAGATGACTGGACCCACGTATACGTAGAGTTTATGTGCTGAAGCCCGCATGTAAACAGAGGGAAGCATGCTGTGACTATGAAAGCCACCTCCGGTCCCTACTTGGAACATAACACCTGTCCCCAGAGCCAGTATCCAGAAGCTGCTTATGCCTCTGCTTGAAAAGGTGGTAAAATAGTCCACAATGCATGTGACCAACTGTGCAAGGTGGAACGAGGGGGAAGCCATCCCTTCTCCGCTCTTAAAGTCTGAATCCAATATGGCTTAAACACCTGTGCTCTAGGAGGTGCCGCCCGTGGCCTCCCAGCTGCCAGAGGGATGAAGCAAGCTCTGCTCCCTGCTGTGACCCCTGTCCCTTTGTAGTCTGGGGACATGTCCAGTCCGTTTAGTGTTGCAGCAGTTGGGCAGACCCTCCAGCAGTCAGTGGAGCTGCAGTGATTTGCAATGGCTTAGCATCTACCCAGACCACTGACTGGAGCTAAGGCTGGAGATCAAGTGAGGATGTGGCCCCATTCGCTCCGATAGAGCATCACTGATTTATACCACCTGAGAATTTGGCCCACGAACTCCAGTGCAGCCATATTCTTTTACACCAGCTGGGGATCTGGCCCAGCGTGCTCTTCTTGGCTGCTGTATTTATTTAGTGCCAGCAGGAGGTGCAGGGAGATGTTTAACAACCTGGAAGAAGTGTTTTATTTGTGTGTCGAGTTTATTTGCTTTCTCTGGCAGGAGGAGAATTAAAATTTGGGTTTAAATCTGCAGTGCCTGTCTGCTTGAGAGAGAGCAAAGCATTTACAACACAGTGAGTTAGAGGCTGCTGCTACAGGAGCATGCAGGCAAATGGAGCAGCTATTACAGATCAGCAATACATCAGCTACAGCTCTGGGCATTAGAGCCAGGCACTCAGATCCAGGAGAGGGTGTGAACCACACAACAGGGTGAATGTTCCTCAATGCATGTTGCTGCCCAGCCCTCAGCAACTGGGGGGGAGGGAGGAGGGGACTAGGGAGGAGGAGACCCTTTGCTGACTTGTGATGGTGTCTGGATGACGCCCAGATCCTTAGCTGGTATAAACCATCATCAAACCACTGGGGAAATGCCAAATTACACCAGCTCAGGCATTTCTCCTCCTGACTCCAGTGGCATTTTGCATGAAAGCTCTGGGATTTACACCTATCTGGTAGGATGAGAAACAGCAATTGAGCTGCCAGGGAAACAAAACCCTTTTGGGACTGATGACTAGTCCACGACTGACAACTGGTCTACTACGTGATGATGAGGGAAATAAAAATCTCGCCCTGTGCCTCAGTTTCCCTATGTATGAGAGGGGTATCAAGGATGCGATACATACCTCTTGGAGTAGGGCTAATCGGATTAATGTCTGCACAGCACTTGTTATAATTCTTGAGGCTAGGAAGTCATTTTATTTTAGCACTTCTGCCTTTTGCCCTTCCTTTAAGCAGAAGAACCAGATGAACAGGACTTGGGAGTGAGGGAAGTCACCTGAGCTTCTTCAGAGCGGAGCTGGAGCTTTGTGTGATGACTCTGATTCTCGATGCAACTCAACAGTTCGTGCCGGCTTTGGTTCTGCTGCAGGATTAGAGCTCCCCAGCTTTCCAGCACAACTGAGGCGGGCGTCAGCCTCCTGAGATGCAAAGGTCAGGGACTGCTTCAAAGAAGCAGCAACTTGTAGGGATCAGGGAATAAAAATGTTATCTGGAACCAGACTAGCAGCACCACGGATTTTGCAGATTATAAAGTACATATTTGCATATTTGCAAATGACAAAAACGGCACAATAGCTGGGGCTCTTGTAAGGAGCAATAAAAAGGGTGTTAATTATGCAAAATCCCTTAATCCTGGAGGCACATCCTAATGAAGGACCAGATTGTGAGCTGCTTAGTGCCTCTGGTGAACAGTTACTCACCCGGATAGTCCCATGTGAGTCAACACTGAGCAGCCTCCACAAGCCATAACAGTTAACGACGCACAGTCTTTGAGTAGGGTACTTGGGCTTCACTGACAATGTGTCATCTGACCCAGCAAGGATGGGGGCTGTACACGGCAGTGAAGGCTGGTGAAGATAAACAGAGGAGTTCATTTCTAGCTGACAAAGCACCCTTCCCCCTAGCTCACGGCAGATTATTAGCAGAATTTATCCCCCTCTCACTCTCTCAGATAATGCAACAACACGCGTTCAGCAACTACCAGTACAAGAGCATTGCAAATGGACTTGATGACAAGTGGCCAAATCTCCCCTGTGCTCATGCTCACAAATCTGTTGATACCAAACATAGCACAGAAAGGACAAACTGCTGCCAGAGAGCCACTCAGAGGGATTTCACTGGGGTTTCTCACAAGGCAGTAAAAACCGCCAGCTCTCACCGAGCTGGTCCTGTGAACCCAATTTTAATTAGCATGATTTTGGCAACACAAAGAACCTAAGTGTCAAAAAAATCTAGAAGAAGAAGCAGCCAGGGCAAACTTCTGCCTCATGAGGAGCCTCTTTGGAACCAATTACTTTAGTTGCAACTGCATTAATCTAATGATGAGTTCAAGCTTAACATATTTTCCTGCATGCAACTTGCACTTTTTCTCAAAAGCTACCTACTGGAAATTAGAGTGGGCTTCATATGTGGGAAAATGGTAGGATCAGGTTCTGCTCCTTACTGGAAAAAAGTAAAGTAAAAGGTACAACAATCCACTACTACTCTCAGTTACAAAAGAAAGATCTTTTTTTCCCTCCGTTCTGCCTGTCCGAAGCAAGGTGTGGGGCATGTCACAGCTCCAAAAAACATAGAACTAGTCTGACAAATGTTTCAAGCTGTTGGTCACTATTTTCAAGGCGCTCCTTAGCTTGGTCCCAGGTAATCTAAGGGTATCTAAAGGTGCAGGATGAAGATTGTGGGTTACAGCTTCACTCCCCAATTACAGCAATGATTTCCGCCCTGCGCCCACCACCATCATAAAGCTAAAGTTTAGCTGTGCAACTTTACTCCTCAATCACAACAATGATTCCCCTGTCCGACATCATTAAACTAAAGCTTAGCTGTGCAGAAAGAAATGTTCCCAATGACGGTTCCAGGGAAACCATCTCTTCATCCAAGTCTGCCCCACATTTAGGGCAAAATTGCCAGAAAGGTCCGGGCAAATGCCCAGGCATGTGTGTCCCCAGCCCAATAGACCTGTGTCCAAGGCAGAGCGCTGCATCTGCTCTACAGACATCTCTCCCATCTCCAGTAACAGGGCAGAGGAGGTTGGATCATTGGCCCCTTCACAGTCCTACTTGCTAGCCAGCAGAGTAGGACCACGATGAGAATGGAGAAACGAATGACATCTTTCAGGACTGCAGTGAATTATTTGTCTTTTCAGTAGCCAGTAGGGCGGGGGAAGGCAGGTATTATAGGCCTCTGACTCTTTTCTTGGGTTCCTTCTGGGGCAGAGATTTCCCCCTTCCATAGATACTCAGTCTTGCTGCCTCACCCTTTACATGTTAGGCAATGAACTGCTGTACAGTTTGCAGATCAAAGCAATCATCTGCTTTCATGGGGAGAGACTAGGGCCAGTGGGTTCATATTTGTTCATTTATAGCCCGTTTCAAACATGCCGAGCTCCAAAAGGCTTTACAGAGTTAAATAATACAAGACGGCTGTGTGCAGTATCCATCCAAGTAAACAGCTCTGCTAAAACAGCTTGGGATGAATATATTAAAGCATTTTTTCATCAGGGCAATTAAATGGACAGGAGCAAAATTAGAAGGGTGGGGCAATGTTTTAAGATGAGGGATACAATTTTCAAAAGCATCTAATTGATGAGAGGCAAAGCTCTGGTTGTTCTTTTTATTTTCCAGAAGTGATTTAGGCACTTTGACCCAGATCTTCAAATGTGTTTAGCTGTTTAACTCCCACTGAAATCACTGCCTCAGACACCTCTAGGCCTTAGGCTCCTAAATATCTTTAAGGAAGTGGGATTTGAAAGATAAAGAGAAGTAGCACTTAGGGACATGGATAATGCCAAAGTTACAGATAATGGAGTTAAATGAGAAGTTGGAGCGGAGAAGACTGTGATGTTTCCAGTTTTTGATCAAGAGAAAGACCTCTACCTTCTGACAACCTCTAGGTCCAAGTTTGGCTATGCCCAGATGTGCTTTGTGAAGCCAAATGTGCCCTTCTTGTCCGTGATGCTGCAAGGACAGTGATGCTCCATTGTCCTTTGTACATGCAAGGGTCTGAAATAATGCACAAAGGTTTGGTATCATTGCCCCCATTTCTACACCGGGCCAGAGTGACAGTCACACAGAGATGCCTGTTTCAAATTGGGATGGGAATGCCTGTTGCTGATGCCCAGGCCTGTGCTTTAGCTACCAGATAACATCACTAGCTTATTATTTGGTCTGAAAACAGTGATTTCCTATCATAAATTTGTAATGCTGGTTACCGGTCCATTCATCCAGGTTTGCAGCCAGTTAAAGGTAGTAACGGTATTCTGTTAATGATTTTGTGGTCAAGGCATTAGTCTGAGATTTAAGAGGTCAGGGTTTAATTCCTGACTCTTCACAGACACTCTATGTGATCTTGGGTAAATTGCTCCAGTCCTCTGCACCTCATGTCCTTATCAGTAAAATGAGAATAATGCTTCCCGTGTCTGTCTTGTCTCTTTAGATGGTAAATTTGGGGGGGCATGGCTTATCTCTTCTGACTGAAGGTTCTGCAAGGCATGGCTTCTCTCTTACTATGCTTTTGTACAGCACCTAGCACTATGTGGCCCTCATTTCAGTCAGGGCCTCTGCATGCTATCATAAAAATAAGAGTAAAAATAATAACTGCGGCGTTGTTAAATCCAGATTGCAAGCAGTTGTGCCCTAGGATCAATATTCCTTCCGAAGCATTCCAAGGCGGCTTGTGTTGCTTTAGTATCTGACTTTTCATAATTACTTGGGCATGTTTCCGAGACTGATTGCTTTGGATGTTATCCAGATATATAGAGATATAATTCTATTGGAAAGCAAACAGTTTGTGAGTATTTCTGTATAAATATATCCATCTCAAGGAATTTGATTTGTGAATATTCTTTGGTTGTTAGTGTACCATAGCGAGTTGTATTAAAAACAGATCTTTTGTCTCCCTGGGAGGTGGCTGCCTGCCATCGCAACCCAAGCAAAGTTTGCTGCAGGGGTGGTTTTAATATCTTGTTTAAAATATTTCCTGTGGGTGCATAAACCAGTGCTGAAAAATGGTAAGGGTTTCAATTGTTGTTTCAGCTCTGCCATAGCTTTTATGGTGTTGCTATTTCATATACCTTCATCTGAAGGATCGATTTGGGAAGAAATGACCTTCTCCTGACAAGTAGAAACAGCACTCCCCGAATTATCATGTGGCAATCAGGACTCATGGTAGAGGTGATATCTTTATAGACCAACAAGATTTTTGCAAAAAAAATAAATCTTTAATTGCAAGCTTTCAGGCACAAACCCTCTTCATCAGGCATCGGAGAAAAGATTGTAAAAGTTCTCCTGTGTAGAAATGAAAGTTCGTATTTCATAGGATTTCACAGAGGGGTCAATAGATGGAAAACTCCTCTGGGCAGGCAGTTCATAGCTGGTATGGAGCCTCTGACTTGCTAGGGAGGGTCTCTTGCATCTTTTTCTGAAGCACCCGTCTTGCATGTCTTCACTGCAAGAAGACTATGTTTTTAGCCCAGGGCCAGCAACTTGCATTAAAATAACAGTGAAGACAAGGTAACCTGGATTTAACACGAGTTGGCAGTCCAAGTTTAAGCTATAGAGAAGCCTGGTTTTGAATCTAAATTTTTAACCCGAGCTAAAACCTGATTTACCTTGTTTTCATTGCTATTAACATCTGAGATAACAGATAACATACCCCCCAGAGAGGAGAGTGAACTAGAGCAACCATTAGTCTGATCTACAATGCAGTCTCCTGAAAGCTAAGGGAAAATTCTCCTTTGAGCACTAAGTCAACCCAAGGCCAAGTCTGAACAGGTGTGATTTTTCACTCTGCATGGATATTTTGTGCAAGTTTCTAGTAACTCACTTAGCCCTGGGCTATCTGGAGGATGTGGGTGGCTTCTGTGGTTTGAAGACTGGTCCTTACACTGTTGGGGTGTTGGCTGCTGTGGTTCCCCTGCTTCACTTGTGGCAGGTTAGGGTGTTGTGTCTTGTGTTGCATCAGGGTTGATAGTAGTTTTATGGAGAGTTTAGATTATGGATTTGTACGGGATGGTTTGGATAGGGAAGATCCTGCCTCAGGCAGGGGGCTGGACTAGATGTGAGCTCTAGTGCAGCATTTCTCAACCCGTGGGTCGTGCCTCAAAAGTGGGTCAACATACTTTAAAAGTATGTGAATATATGAAAGGGTTGCAAACAAACTATAAAAATGGGTCAACAAACTTGAAAAATAGATTCTCCTTTAAAGGAGAAAAATGTGGGAAACTGTGGGTTTTCCCTTGCAGGCTGGCAAAGTACCAGTATGCAAGGGGATGCTTGGGGCCCCTCCTGCCCCACACACTGTGGGGCTGGGGGCAGGAGGCAGTGGGTTAGGAGTGAGGGGCATGGGGTTGAGACTGGCCATTGATGCTTACAGATGAGTCCTGGTACCAAACAGGTTGAGAACCACTGGTCTAGAGGTCCCTTCCAGCCCCACTCCTCTGTAATTCATGATTACTCTTGCTAGGAAGTTCTGCTGTAGATATATTCAAGAACCTTAATATCCATGCTGAGACATCTGAGAGCTAGATCCTCAGCTGGCATTGACTTCTGTGGGTCTGACTGTCAACCCTGTTGACTTCTGTGGGTCTGACTGTATTGAAGTGGATGTACCCCAGCCCAGGGTATGGGCCTGGCTCTTTAAAATTACACTGGAGAAGGGGGTGAATTAATGAATGAAACTAATGAGGCTCTATGTGCTTCTCCCAGACAAGAAGCCATTGTTCCCAGCTGTCAAGTCTACTTCCATCAGTCACGCTGTGTTATGTAACAGGAGGGAATGTGACTGACAGATCTGGATGTGACAGGTCATAACAATGATTTTGTAGGCTGGGGGAATTCACAAGAGAGCAGATCTGATTGCAGGAACCAAGGTTAAGAATGGAAACACATTTTAAGAGAATGTTTTTCAGTCTCATCTCCTGGAGGTGGCAGGAAATGGCAGCACGTAGCTACAGTGGGATGGGCTCTGCGGAGGCACTGAAGGCAGGAGGGATTACATAGGAGACGGACCATCCCAAGCAGGCAACAGCTTTCTGCCACAAACAACTGGGGCAGTAGGTGCCGAGGGACCTACATCCTGGCCCCTGAGAGTTTTGCCATTGATATCCATGGGCTTGGGGAAGAGGTTCCTAATGCCTGATTTTCTCCTTGCTTCTGTCAGGGTTTATACCAGTGTAACCCCATGAGCTTTAGTGCAAATACCCTTGATCTACACCAACGTAAGTAATAGCAGAGTCAGACCTCAAAAGCTGCAAACAAGCATGATTTTCCCTTGGATACCTGTGGCCTTAGAAGCTGGCCTCTTTGATCAAAAGCACTTTGTGAGCAGTTGCTATTAAGAAGAGAGTAAGGTGATTGAAGTCTGCACCTGCCTTGGTCTCAGACACATTGTGTCTCTCCCCCCGCTATAAGGAAAGGGCTTGGGTGTGACTCCTTTCTTGATCAGCATGCTTACTTAGGCACCAGCACTTGGAGGGCAGCCTTGCTTCATTCTCTTGGCTTCAAAGAGTGAGAGAACATGTGTGATCCCCCCCACCCTCAGCTCTCTTTGGGAAACCCCTGCAAATTCTAGGATGCAACAACGTGGTGTGTGGTCCTGACATTGTACCAAGTAGGGTGGCACAACAGCAATCTCCAGTCGATCCACTGCTGTGTAGCTTCACTGGACCCTGTAAGCAGAAGTCATGACCATGGAGGGAAGGGGAGCCTTCTTCCCCCTTCCCACACCAAAGTGGAAGTCTCCAGCTGCTCAGGCTGTGAGCTTAGGGGTGGATTTGCTCCTTGTATTTCACCTGGGCCACAGAGCGTGCAGACCATCGGGTCAGGGATCCACTTCTTTGCTGTGTAACATGGAGTTTATTTTAAGGACCTTTTCCTTCCACTTGATTAACCCCTTTATCCAGGAGCGTAAATGCATTGTGCAGGAAACAGTCGCGTTGCATTCACAAAACAGATGATCTCTCCTCCGGGCAAAAGGCAGTAGCAGACACCGGGGGAACTCCAGGCTGGGATTCCTCTAGTGCTCTGGGGCTGCTCTCTGCTGAATTATAAGTCCCGTCCCCCATCCCGACACCAGGTATTGGAGTCTCCAGGGGCGCAGGCCTCTGGGGCTCTCTTCTCCGGCCTCACTCAGGGAAAACCTTCCTAGAGCTTAATTCTCCGCTTCCTTACACAGGTGTGACTGATGATCCAATTTGGATCCTCTTCACTGAGACAGGGTTGGTTTATGGAGGCAGGTTTTGGCTTGAAGCCACTCCTGTGCTTCACAAATTCTGGTCTCGTCCCCAGCGTAAGCTATAACCAAGCGGCTGCTCCATTTGGTTTTGCAGGTATTTTGAGATGTTGCTTCAGTGGCTCAGCCTGGCAATAGCTACACTCTTCCCCAGCCCTTCTCTCTTCAGCCAGGGATGTGTGAAGCATGGCATTAAAGATACTATACTGGGCCCTGTGGGACTGGATAAGCCAGCTTTGTACATTCTCTGCAATAGCCAGACTGCTGAAAAGGCCAGAATTCAGGCCATCGACTCCAGTGGAGCTGTGCATGATGCAGATATTACAGGGGAGGAAAAACAGACCCTGTATAATGCTTTTGATGCCTTTAGGGTTAAGGCCGTGGCTTGGTACTCATAAAACCGAGGTACTGTTCCTGAATCCCTTATAAATCATCTGAGTCATCATAGGCTAGATATTTTCTCTCTGCCTCAGTTCCCAGTTTGTAAAAACAAAGCAAAAGCAACAACAAAAAATCACTATGGGGACCTAGCAAACTTTAACTGTAATGATTACATGGGACACGTACGTAGAGCAATAGCATTTCCTGCAAGATTACTTGTTTTCTAAGCAATCAAAATAAGCCTAGTTCCGATTTTAGTCACCCTAGGCAGAGAAGAGGAATTGGGCATTGGGATGCACTCAAATGGACAGAAATGATAATGCAAGAGGCAAGGATTTCTTTGGGTGATATCTTTTATTGGACCAACTGTGTGGTTGGGATAAAGTTAGGCAAACTTTCAAATGCAAGCCATTCTTCTTTGGGCCTGAGGAGAAAAGCAAGCACAGTGATATAGTCAGGTTTAAAAAAAATAAAAGTGATGGCAAATGGGTTTGATATCAAGGAGATAATAGCACGGACCCTGGCTTTGTACATTCTGAATATGGCAAGAATGAGCAGGGAGGCAAAAAGGTTTTTTGAACCCAGGTCCCCAAAGGTATTTAGGCACCTAACTCCCATTGGTGGTTTCTTTCTTTTTCTTTTTTTTTGGCGGGGGGGGGGGGGGGACGGGGGGTAGTTGAGTGTCTTAGAGGATTTAGGTTTATGCACCTAAATCTCACCGACTTGCCATAAATGGCTGCCTGACAGCCCTTTGAGGGGCAAGTTTGTTTGTTATAATGTGTATGACTGGCTTTTATTGGATGAACTGTATAGTTGGGAGAGATGCTGGACAAGCTTTTGGGTATAAAGTGCCTTTCTTCAGGCCTCGGAGAGAAGCAGATACTGTCTAAACTGAATAACAGGAAAAAAAATACTTGTGTATAACTACATGTAAATGAAAAAAAGCACCCTGGATTTACTCCTAGCTCTGCCATAGACTAGTTGAGTGACCTTGGGCAGGTCACTTAATTTCTCAGCCTTTCCAATAAAGCCTTTCAGCTTTATTTGTCAAACACGGTAACCGTTCTTGTTTGGTAACCAGGTGTTTGAATGGACACCTCCCATAAAGGCCAGTGGGTATATACAACTGGTCGGGTGATTTGACCAAGGCCACTCACAGACGCAGCAGAGAAATGAAGAAGCTCTGAGGCTCATTCACAAACCTTCCCTCTAAACAACAGGATTCAAATTCAGGCCCTTAAGTACAGAAGTTGTAAACTTTTCCCAGTTGCTGTAGCTATTTAAAATGCTCGCTGTAGTGCATTCGTATCCTCTTATTTTGGCCAGCCATGAGAGCAAATCAAAACCACATGCTCTGCTATCATAAGCTATACACCCATTAATCCTTTCCACTTTTAAAATGAACTGCATTGAGGCTCTAGGAAAATCACAAAGACAATCCCACGCAGTCCTTCCCATCCTTTGGCAAAGAGCATGAGGATGAAATCAGTCAACTTCAGAGTCAGAGCATCTGCTAATAGACTCTGAAATGAAAGCTATCAGCACCACGGACAGAGAGCTGACGGCCTTGAAAATGTTCCCTGAAGAAATGTCTTTTCAGTAGGATTTGGAGCCTAAATCCTCAAGTCCCCTTTGAAAAAGACCATCCTTATCTCAAAAACCTGGGACAAACAGCCATAATCTTGTGAAGGCCAAATGAATTTTGCATGGAAAGGACCACTGGAGTTTATTTTTGTATTTTGGACTCATACCAGCTCCCAGTCCAAGGATGACTAAGGGCTTCATCTGAAACCTGCTGGAGTCAGAGTCATAGAAAATTAGGGTTGGAAGGTACCTCAAGGGGTTATCAAATCCCAGCCCCCTGCTTAGAGGAGACCCATCCCCAACCATACCACCCCAGCCAAGGCTTTGTCTAGCTGGGTGTTAAAAACCTCCAAGAATAAAGACCTTTGAGTTCAGTCATTGTGATTTGGGCCAGGATCTTGATGATCATCTGGTTGTGGAAGATCATGATCTTCCTGGAAAGGCAGCAAGGATCCAATCCAGTACTTACCGCAGTCAGTTATAAAACTTCCACTGACTTCAGTGACAGTCAGATTATGTTGCCAAAATCAGGCTAAAGCTGGGGGGATTTGGCCTGTTAGCTGCAGTAGGAGAAGGCTCAGAGCATACAATAAGTGGTTAGATACTAAGATAGATTGTGTTTATAGCAAGGCTTTTTGTACCATTTATCCAGTAAGAAGATGTCTTCTTTCACTCTGTAGCTTGCTTTGATATATTCCATTGTTCCACCTATTAGTAGAGCAAA
This sequence comes from Alligator sinensis, assembly GCF_000455745.1. NCBI lineage: Eukaryota > Metazoa > Chordata > Crocodylia > Alligatoridae > Alligator > Alligator sinensis. Next base: position 1,949,149 of record NW_005842137.1, read on the forward strand.
CTTAAAAGTATCAAAATAGCTTGGCTAGAGCTAGCTGAGCACTTTGGGTTAATTATTTATACTATTTGCAAAGCTAAAGGTGGCCTCTTTGTTATGAAATGCCTCTTGTTCTCAGCCTCCTTTGTTTGTGTGCGCATGGCCCTGAATCTGACATAATAAGTGTCATTCTGCATCCCTTAATTGAGAGCTCGTCAGCTTCAGCACACCTGGTCTTTCACATTAATGCTGGGCAGGACTTGTCTCATTGGATGATCCTTCAGGGCTGGTCTGAAACGTGCCAGTTACATCTTTGGGCCGTGCCCACACAGGGAGTTAGTTGGGGAAACATGCTATTTTATTAATTAACTTAATCAGCTTTAAAAGAGGATTAAGCTAAACCAGACTGAGCCACCATAGTGTCTGCACAAGGAGTTTTTACAGCTATTGTGATTTACTCTACTCCGTAATAGTTTCATGGCTAGAAAAACCAGTCCAGTGACTGTAAAAGCCAGCACCATCAATTTGATACTATCATCACTGCTCCATCTGTTCTTCTTTATTTTCACTTGACATCTGAACTCACTTGGTGATGACCTGGCTTCATTTGTATCACTTGGGAAAACCAGATGGACACGACACATGCAGCAGCGTGTTCATGAATGAATCCCCTTCATACTGATCTTTAATAACTCCTTATTTAAATTCACTGTATTGGGTATGATGACTTGAGTACATGGAGCCTTCATGCCCTGAAATGCCATTTATTATTATGTATATTGTTTTTCTGGGAGCACCTAGGAGTCTCAGTCAGGGATCAGCATCCCATTTATAAAAGGCTGTCTCCCAGTATGGAACAAAATAGGAGGTGGACCATGACCTCAGTGCCATCAGTCTGCCTGCCAAATATACTGGTATTCAGAAACAGGCCCAAACTCCACGGCCATGGCCAACTCTGACAGATTAATTTTTTTAATCATCCAATGTTAGAATACTATAAAACAAGATTAAAATAACCCAACAAAACAAAACAAAAAACCCCTTTCAGCGAAGGTTTCAACGCTAACAGAGCAAGTTGAAGCTGTGTGTGTAATTATGTATACTGATATTAGTCTCCCACAGTGTCATCAGTGGAGACCAAACCTATTAGCCTCATCACCAAATACACGTGCCTCTACTGATCATTTTAATTCCTTCCACTAGGCACAGCTTTGGTCATACACAAAGTGGGAGGAGGGGGTATAAATGATTATCACAATTAGTCACAGCTTCACAGAGGGAAATCAAAAGGATCACCCTTTCTCTGCTGTTTCCTTTTGGATGCAGCCATGGAGAGCACTATACAGTGGAAATGTATATACTCTTCAGTTGGGATATCGTAATAGGCCATTACGGTTCGCCACAATGATGTTTGTTGCAGCCTGGAGTTCATTAAATGGCTTTCTAGAAAATGGGCTCATTAAATTCATTGTCCTAGAAGACAAAGGGACTTGGAACAGCATTCTGTAGCTGCTTTGTTTGGCATTGAGCAGTAGTACCGCCCTGACAATCTCACATGTTTGAGTACATGACATTTCCCTGTACTGCACATATGCATGGGGAAGGTGGTGCTTTTCTGAATGCAGAGCAATCAATTTGCAGCTGCTATCTCAGATGGGTATTGATCCCTTAGGGCCATATCAGGTCCTTTATCAGCAGAAACTCAGTGGGAGGCAGGTGAACAAATCCAGGGCATGATCTTGCTTATAATGAATAAAAAATGCATTATATCTAAACTGGAGAGGCAGTAAGTCTTTGTTTCTCTCTTTTCCTTTCCAGTGTGCGACACTGAGCCATGGAAGCAGATGCTCTGCAAGGTGGAAGATGGATGGCTAATCTTAAATGCGTAACCCTATGAAGGGCATTGGGCAGGGGAAGAGTTTCAATATCTGGTGATACAAGTGTCTTGTTAATGACAAGGCTTTCAAGCTTGGCCCCAGGGTGAGCCACATGCTTTTGCCTTTTCACCTTTTCGTTTTTAATATTTTTATAATAAAGGTTTGAAAAAGTCAAAAGTTTCATGCACATTCGCACAGTCCACTACCCTCTTCTGGATGGAGAAAGAGTTCCAGATGTGTATGTCTTTTTGTCTCCTCTGCGTGCACTGCTGGTGGATGTCACAGGCTACTTGCAAAGCATCTTCAGTTGTGAGGATGCTTGACTCAGACTTGTGCAACCTGGATGCAACCCCTGGCTAAGCTATAGGACCTCTGTGAGATGCCTCAGTTTGCTAAATAGAAGCTGTCAGGAAATGCCACTTGATTACATCAAAGTGCAATAACCAGGCCAAAGAGCTACTCCCTTAGCTCAAATGGCATGTACCAGAACTGAGAGCTGTCACTTGAGGTCTTGAGTGCAGCCTGCTGACAGCTCTGATGTCCTAAATGGCTGCAGGTATGTTACAACATAAAAAGTCATTCACCTGCCCCCTCATAATTAAGGAGTAAGTTTTTTCCACCATCATGTAGTACACCAAAAAATAAACAGAGCTTTTGAAAAATGGTATCTGGTACAAGCTGCTGTATATATAACTCAGCATGAACATACAGCACCCGTAATATGAAGTGAGCTTAGTTTACTCTATCATAAAAGTGGAATGGACACACAAAGCATGGTGGAGTGTAAGTCACTTGACTCCAGGGCAAAAGCAATCCTCAAAGAGTAAATTATACTGTTGCCTTGTTCATGTGTCACCCACCTGAGTCAAATCCATCCCTAGGACCAGTCTTGGCAAACCGAGCTACATTGCCATCTCCTGGTCAGATGCAGTAATAGTGCCCTGCTTGGGAGAGTTGATTGGGCAGAATCATATTGCACTTCACCCAGTCACCTAACTGCTGGTTTGGGCATTTACACACAGTTTGCAACCCCAATCCATATACAGTGTGGTCCTCCAAGCACTCACACAGCTACCGGGCCTGTGCTGTAGGCTGTGCTTTGCTCAGGCAGGTGTGTATCTGTGTGCACACAGACTCAGGGGTGAGTGAAAGTCCCCAGTAGCTGTGCAAGAACACCTGCCGGCTCCTTTTTACCATACAATCTAAGTAAATCACTCTGTAGTATGGTATCATTTGTCTGCACCATCATAGGAGGAGTGCTCTGCACCAGACTCTTGGAGTGATCATCAAATACTTTGTTTTCGGCACCATCTATGCCTGCAGAAACCCACAGCAGTCGTCAGTGCTCACAGCTCCCCAGAACTGAATCCTCACTTCCTGGGGAATGGAATTAGTTCAAGGCTTGGAATTAATTGCATGTTGCTGCTTGTTCTGTTCTTAGCACAGTTGTTTCTGTGCTAAGCTGATTCCTGCCCGTGCTACAGAGTTTACAGTGACTTGACTTAGAGAGTTAAGTGAGCAACACCAGCAGAATAGCATAAATAGGCAAAGCAAATACAATTTCTCTGGGAAATCCCAGGAAGAAGGCAGGATAGATATGCACCTTATAGACTAACATATAGATCTCAATGTCTGTCTGTCTTTCAGCACGAGCCTTTGTGAACTCAAGTTCCCTTCCAGGATTTCACCCTTATTGCCTTTTCCTCCCATTTGTACAGGCTTTTGCTAACCAGCAGGTGGTGCAATTAGTTACCAGTTTTCATTCTCAGACATATTGGAGATGGAATGCGAACAAAATCTCTCTTC
>NW_005842137.1:1952838-1994742 GCF_000455745.1 Alligator sinensis
CCTTAATTCTGGGATGGGGTTAGGAGCTGGAGCTGTATTTTTTTTAAGTGATGTGCCGTCTCTCTTTTTAGATAAAGCAAAATCCCTCACTAATTTCACAAGGGAGGTAAGGAGGGTCTGAAGAGTCAAAATGGAGAACCTGGATCTGAATTTCTGAAGTCTTGTGTACATGGGATGTAGCCCTAGTCGTAGCCCCTGTTGAGCCCATTTCTAATATGTACTGCTTCCAAAACAACAAAAGGCAGAGCAAGGATCAGAGCCCAGAGGAAGGAAGGAAAAGGAAAGAACTAATGATTAGGAAACCTGATTCTGAAAGCACGTCTCAAGGCAGAGCATGTGCCGAGAGAGAGGCAGAAGGCAAGCCAAGCTCCAAAGTCACCTCGGAGAGAGAAGCAATCTCATGCACCATTGTCTCTCTCCTTTAGATTAATTTGCACAGGTTACGTATGGAGCATCCGAGTTTTCTTAGGGGTAAGCCTCGGGCCTGGATCAAAAGAAGAGTGTGTGTCTGCCTCTTACACATGCTTTCTGCTTGACCTTGGGCAAGTCACATACCCTTGGGCTTCAGTGACCTAATAATGAGATTATTTATTCTCTCTCTCTAGCTCTGACGAACCAGTTACAATTATTTAAGTAAAGTCTGCGTTTTACTATGTGTGCAGACAGCAGTTAGCATCACGGAGGCCTCTGTTTACTCAGGCCTCTGCATTCATCAGTAGTATTAATAGATGCTGATGTCCACTATGAAAAGGTTTTCGGCACTATCCAAGGAAAGAACTTGCTACCCCGCCAGCCCCACCTCGGAGCATTTCAGAGTTGCTGCATTGTAGTAGAAGCTCATCCATGTCACCGTTTCTTGGCTATTGCTACAGAGTCCTCCTTCTCTTTCCACAACCCACATGCTCATGTTGATATGGATTAGCCAGTGTCATCACATGCCCAACAGAAGTTGTTAAAATGGCTTCTCAGTGCAGTAGCCTTGTTCAGAATATGATCTTTCACATTAGTCCCAACAGGCTTCAGTCCTGAGTTTGGATAATCCCTTCCCTTAATTCCCACTGATGATGACTCCAGCCCACAGTTCAACTCTGGGGCATGTTTCAGGGTAGATTCAATTTCTGGACATAAACTGAAATGTGAAGGTAAAACCTGGAAAGCTTAGAAGCTTGTTAGCTTTACAGCTCTGGCTTTATCCCTATGTTGGAATTGGTCTCACAAGGCAGCACCCGAGTTAGCAATCATCTCCGGTTGTGCCTGACTTCGACTGCTTCCTTTCTCCCACAATTTGTCTTATCTAGTTAGATTATAAGACCAGTGGGACAGTGGCTTTTCCTTGCTGTATCTGTAAAGCACCCAGCACATTTAGGCCCTGATATCTGTTGTGGATCTTTGAGTGTTGCTGTAGTGTAAATAATAATGACCTCCTTCCTGCTGGGAGAGAATTATGCTGCATTTATCTAATAATAGAACTGATGGTGTTTTTCCCACCAGAGAGAGACAGTATGGTGGCCAAAGAGACTTGGGGTGTGACTATCCAAGCTTGAATGACATCCATGAGTGCTGTGGTAAAGCACACCCTACACACCTGCTCCCACTCCATGCATGTTGAACATGTTGAATCCATAAATGAGGCAATTTAGACCCCAGGGAGGTGTACTAAGCAAAGCATACGTCACGATGGCTCCTCCAGTACAGACTGGCAGTCTGCACTTGTTCCTAAATTTACTCTAAGCCATAGAGAGAGGGTGAACCTGCACGTGCCATTAAGGTGACGTGATAAACTCTGGTGCAGTTCATGCTGGAGTTAAATGCTCCTGGGTGCAGCATTTACATGTGCACATGGGAGAGCAGCAGTTTGAGCCAGGGCAGAGCAGCCCTGGGCTGGCAGCAGGCTCAGTGGAGGGGTTCGGCCCCAGGCTCTGGAGGACAGCATCAGGCGATCAAGGGGCTGGCTAGGGAATGAGAGTTGTAAAGTGTGGAGCCACGCAGCAGGCAGTCCCTGCACTTTAACACCCTCATGCCCCAGCAGCTCCTGTCACCATCTACAAATGCATTTTGGCATAGCAACTGACTCTGCCATAAGATAGTACTGTCCCTGATACTACTATCTTACAGTGGAGTTAATTAATTTACTGCGCCCTAATAGCAGCACACATGTAGACGGTGATGCTTTGCTGTGGAGCTAATTAGTCAACTCCTCAGTACAGTGTACATGTAGATGCACCCAGAATCTGGGGCAACTCAAAAAATTGAACTGGTTCTCCCAGCTAAGCTTTCTCTTCCACCAGAAGCACCCTCTGAAAACCTCATTTAAATTAGAAGGTCTATATGCCAGGTTAGGACAATGATATAATGGTGTGGTGGACAAATCTGTAGGCCATGCTGGCTAAATGTCCTGTTTCTGTAATATTGGAGGGCAACAGGTCTGATTTTGATCCCCTGCTAGTTTTGCGCAGCTGAATCTCCCTTAACTTGCTGTATTCCTGTGTGAGGGCAGAGTCGGGCTCAACAAATCCAAAACGCCTGATTTTTGTGCCTGCGCATCTGAGACTTTGGTTGTATGCAATCAAAGTGGAATTTAAAAATGCAGTGTTACTCACTTGGACAGAGCAAGAGAACGGTGGCAGCAATTGGTCAAGTGGAAGGACTGGAATCAGACAATTATATCTGTATTCAGGCATTCAAATAAGGAGAATGATTTTCAGGGTCCCCGTCTTCCGGTGAATTGTGGAGGTGATCAGAACCTCTAAAACCCGAGCTGCTTGTTCAAGTGCCTGAAGATAGATTTGGCCACCAAATTGTATGCAGGCGAGTCTGCACATTTTGCCCTTGATCCATCAAGCTTCTGCCTGCTTGTTTGATTGGAGGTTTCACCAGCACAAAGAGGAGTTAATTCTCCAGGGTAATTATCACCTTGTCTTGTGTGTTCTTTTGCATGGCTGCTTGCATCCAGCCAGCTTATGATGAATTGCCAGGTAAGAAGTGACCTGACTAGGCAGGCAAGCGTATGCAGCTTCCCCTACAAAAATGGGTTTTGTGGGTGCATCTGGGTGGGTGCATTTACACAAGATGTGTTAATGTGCTATAGCCTATGTGAATGTGCATCGTGGGCACATCTCTACATGTTCCAGCCCTTAATGCACATTAACTTAGGCTAATTGTACCTAAATTTGATAACTGCAAATGCAAGTATCAAGTTTAAGTGCGATTAGTTAATGCGCATTAATGCTTGTATAGATGTGACCCAGCAGTAACTTTAGTGCCGGGTCTGCCCTGCCACTAGGAGACTGGCCTAAGCCCAGCACCAGGGAACATCCAGGGGCTGGGGTGCTGGGCACCTGCCCCTTAGGCCCCTCCTCATAGCCCCCTACTCTGGGGCTTGAACACCTAAAATATTGTAAATAGTTTTCCCCTTGTGTAGTTTCCCCCTTGTATATAGTTCCCCATGTGTAAGCGGTTGTTTTTATTGTCACTGGGCACATGACTTCTGGACAGGGAAGGGGCTAGCCAGGGATCAGAGGTTCCCAGATGATTGCCAGGTGCTGGCAGCTGGCTCTGGCTTCAACATGGCTGCCAAGTGCTGGCAGCTAGAGCTCTCCTGGTGGCCACAGGGGCACGTGGCAAGGCTGCAGGGACTTGGGACAAACTTCAGGGCCAACTCCAGGAGCTTGGGACTAACTTTAGTGCCAAGTCCCTGCATGTATAGACGCCTATCAAAAATCGCTTAATGCACATTAAATATAGTCACTTAAATTCATGTGTAGACGTGCCCAAAGAGGAACATTCATGCACTTGCTTTCAGGAGCTATTGGTCCCACTCGTGACTTTACCAAGTGTGTCCTGTGTGAGTTGAAGCAAATGATTTAGGCTTGGATCTGATACCCTCAGATTCCTATAGGCCGCAGCAAGCTTCAGATCAGGTCTTTTGTCTCTCTTTGTTTTAGTAGCTTAAGTGAGGGAGGCAGCATTATCCAGTGGATGGAGCACTGGACAGGAGGTCAGGAGATGTGGCTCTGTCATCAGGCTGCTGTGGAGCCCTGGGTAGGTGCCTTTCCCTCTTTGTGCCTCAGTTTCCCCCCATGTATAAACAGGGGGAAAGGATACTGACCTTCTTGTAAAGTGCTTTGAGCTCTGCTGATAGCATGTGATTTAAACAAGGAGCATGATTATACATCCTTGTTTTTCTTGAAGAGTTAGATTTTAGACTCTTCAGGGCACAGAATCTCTTTTTCTATCGGTCTGTCCAGGGCTGAGCACAACGGAGCACTGGCCCATATTGGGGCCCTAGGGCATCACCATAATGCAAATAATAGACAGATTTTTGAGACCACTGCCTCAGTATTTGAATGCTTATTTGGAGACCCTTTGAGCTTGACTTTTCAGAAGGGCTGAGCCCCTGCACTATAGCTAAGAACTAACAAGGTCCAGCTCCTCGGCTTTCTGAATTGAAATCAGTTGCAGCAGAGGAGGAGGAGCCCTTGAATGCCACAGAGGTTAAAATGCCACTTAGTAAAATATTGATGAGTCAGGCTCTTCACATTTTTTAATGGGTATATGTCTTTGTTTGCCTGGAAATCACCTAGGCTGCCAGAAAGAGATGGGGCCTGATTCTGCTGCTATTGAAGTCCATGGAGAATTTTTGTCTTTGTCTTCAAGAGCAGGCACCTTTTCCATGTCACAGCCATCACTCAGCAGCCCAATTATTGTCAATTCAAAAGCACGCCACTGCGCAGTGACATCTGGGACGCATAACTCTCAGCTGCCCCTCATTACGAGGCATGTCACAGCCGCCTTCATGAGCGTGCTGTTATCACGCTGTTTGCGACTCTGAATTATTGACACTGAGACGCAAACTCTTCAGACTGCAGCACTAGAGGCTTGGAAGCAGGCATGTGCAGGGACATCTGCAATCCCCTTCCTCTGCTGTGTTTGGGAATGGCCTCGGTGTCAGAGGCAGAGCTGGAAACAGAGAATCCAAGAGACGCAGTTCCCTTGTCCCACTTCTAACCACCAGCCCCTTTCCTCTAGATTAGCATCCCACCGCGTGATGAATGCTAATATGCAGCAGGCTTTGAGGGGTTTTAGCCAGGAAGGGGTTTCTTGCAGCTTCCTTAAACAGAGGTTCAGGTCATGGTCAGAGTCAGGATAGGAGCTTGATGGATGCTTGGTCTGATCTAATTTGGTCTGGCTGCTCCCGTGATCAGCGCTTTGATCCATCACAGCACTGCAGATTTACAATATCAGCAAGCTCAGAGGCTCAATTGTCATGAGCAGCCTGAAAGAGAGCACTGAAACTTCTCCCATTGTACACTTTCCCCATCCTCCTACCTCATCCCTGCTGCCTTTCCCTTTCCCTTTCTTCCTCCTTACTTTTCTCTATCCATTGGTGCCCCTTTCTCTATTTCCATCAGTCAGGACTAACACCTATGCGTTAAGAGTGCTACCCATGGAAATTCTTTGTGCCTAATCTCCATTTATGCAATGTTTCAAATCATAGCCTGGGAGGTATGTGAGCATGTTCTGTTACCTGAGGTCAAATGCAACCTGTGCTGTGTGCCTGCATCCTCCACACCAACCAGAAGTGACCATGCAGGAGGCCTATGAGTCGTTCAAGTCAGACAGGCAGTGTGTACAGGTTCTGGGATGGATCTTCCAATTTGAGACTAGGCAAATCTTTCCTGGGTCAGTTTTTCACAGAGCAGGTGTAAGAGCAAGGGTAGACGTGTGCTGTGGTGGCAGGATGTGATGGCAAAGGAGGGTTTTATATTACTGGCAAAGTACAGCTTGATTTCAGCAAGGCAGCTCCATGTGATATTCCTATGCAGGAGCCGGAGTGACGTGGTTAGGATCATGAGAACCTCAGCGGTGGTGATGCGGTTGGCAGAAGACAGAAATTATTAATGGTTTGGTGTCAAGTTGGGAAGAGAAGAGGTGTGGAGTGGATCCCCACCAGGGTCAGTGTGGGTCTAGTGCTATTACTGAGTGTATGTATAAGTGACCAAGGGGCACAATGATCAGATTCCCTGTTGATACCGAGCCAAGAGGGATAGCATAGCACACCTCAGTGAAATCAGAGTGGAGTGAGAAATAGATCATGAAAGAGTAGAGGAGAGGGGTGGGCGGTAGTAAAATGAGACTCAACAAGTGCCAGGCAAGCCCATGGAGATGAGGGTTGTCCAGTGGTAAAAGTGCTGCTAAGACATCAGGATATTGGGATCTCATCTTAGCTCTGCCACGACCTCTCTTGGCTCCATGTAAATCTGGGATGGGGTGGTAGAACACCTCACTTGCTAGAGTTTGTAATGCTCCTTGAGATCCTCAGGTAGGAGATGCTGCAGAAAAGGCAGTGTCCAATCTCATTCATGGGGAACTGTTTTTGCCATCAACAAGCAGCGAGCTCTGGGTGCAACGTTTAACAATGGAAGGATGCATCCTCCCCTCTGGTGCACTACAGCTGTGCCAGTTTCCCTGAGCTGAAGATCTAGTTTAGCACCTACAAGATGAAGCTGTCATTAAAATGCTCCATCAGTGGGTCATTACTGCTGTGATACATGCAGACAAGGCTTTAACTTTCCCCACCCCTTACCTGATCCTGGATAATTATTTGCTCCTTCGTCATCAGCTATACACTGGGCAGGATTCTGGACATCTTTCACATGCCCTTCTTCTGGGTTCAGTGTGGTTCCCAGTACAAATGTCATGATCAAAGCCCTTTTGAAGTCAGTGCGAGTGTTTCTATCGGCTTCAGTTGGGATTGGATAAGATCCGTGGATCTGCCCGCTATACAATGGACTCTGTAGTTTTTCAGACTGCAGCACTACAAATGAAAACAGATTCTCATTAGCGAAAGAAACCTGTTTGATCTTTTTTTTTTTTTTTTAATCTCGTCTCCTTTAAAGCCAGTGGCAAAATTGGCACTGATCACAGTGCAATTATAATCAGTACCTTAAGTGGGGTCAGTGGGTCACCCACCAAGGAGAGCTAACCAGGCGTAGTCTGTAGAATTGAGAGCGGATGTCTGATAAAGGAGGAGCGAGTCTCTAGTTTGTGGAGACGAGTGACGGAAATCGGTGGGTTTGGTTGGATTCTCAGAGTGAGATAAGTGAGCAGTGGGGGTTTTGATCCTTAAGTACTGCTTTTGGTCACTGTTGTGTCTTATCATAGGGACAGGGCTGACTTAGGGAAAACTATTGCAAAGCCAGCTAGTTACTGCCCAGAGACCAGCGAAGAGGGGACTTTTGAGAGGGATGTTAAGGAAAATAGGCGGTACCAGAAGGCTTGGGAAAGGCCACATCACCCAGGTTAATTCTGCTGTTGTCTTGTCCTCCACCTGCCCCATGGACTCATGGCCAGATAAGGATCCTGACCCTGGATTCCTCCACCCGGGTCCTGGCCTTGATTTGCACAGAAAACCACCTTCGTGGTCCTGTCAAGCCAGGCTGGGGAAACCACGTGGTGTGAGAGCTGCCTGCTGGTGTAATTGTTTCAGGAAGCTGGTGGGAGAGATGCAAGAGGAGCCGGTTAGGTGGAGAAGCATGTGGGAATCTGATGACTTGGCTGACAAGATGCACATGGGGACCTCCCAGGATGAGGGCTTGCCAGCTGTGATGGAAAAAGTGTTTAGGGAAAAGAAGACTGAGGAGATGTGGGCACCGTCTTCAGTACGTAAAAAGTTCCCGCAGTGAGGACGATCTGAAACTGTTCCCCATGTTGGCAGGGAACAGGGCCAGAAGTGTTGAGATTAAGTTTTAACAGGGAGATTCATATCAGGAAAAAAACTTGTCCAACTATAAGGAGGGTATAACACCAGAACAGTTTGTTTAGGACGGTTCTGCAACCTCTACCATCGGAGGTATTTAAGAGTAGATTAGACAAATGGCTGTCAGGAATGGCTTGGGCATAGCCGATCCCATCTTGGGGCAGGGGAGTGGACTAGACCCCTCAAAATCCATTCTAGGCCAATTTTCTCTGATTCTTTGAGTGTGAAAGTAACAGGGAATAAAGGCATAGACATTTTCAGCAAAGGTAAGCTTGTGCAAGGCTTGGAGAAAGCCCTGTCTCCTATAAATATGGGGAAGAAGCAGGTAGAAGTATTTAAAATTTCTGCCCAACAGATAGACAACAAGGGGCACTGGAGATGAAGCAAGTAACTTGGGGCATAGTGGAAATGAGCTCTGTCAGATGGTAGCGAAGGCAGAGGCTTTGTAATCAAATAGAGCAAAGAGCTACCTTGGAGGCAACATGGAAAACAGGTGAGAAGGCCAAGGGAAGGCAGAAAGCAAGAGGAGAGGGACTGGATACAGCAACTCAGATGGGCTGCCTGTCATCTGAGAGGAGGAACGGGCCTGATTGATACTCGGGCATGTCTGAGGCTGACCCTCTGTTTGAATGTATGGTGTATACAGGCTCTGAGTAGATGTGTTGAGTAATGTGAATGGGGAAAGTCTAGGGCTGGGGCCTTCACCTGCAGATAGACAGTTCAAGGGCAGTTATCATTGCCAAAAAAGCAAATGAGTTAATTTTCTAGCTAGATCAGATTAGGCTGTGTAGCAACTTCCAGAGCCTGGCAAATTTAGCAGCAGCTGTTGCTGCTGCAATACAGCGTGATTTAATATTGAGTGAGAGAATAAACCTTGCAAGCTCTAGACTGCAGAGGATTCAAAAGCAGTTGTTTTTGGTAAATAGGTAAGTGTTAATTTATTTTGCTAATCAAACCACTGTAGGCTTTGTAGTAAGATAAAGTGCAGCTTGATTTCTTCTGCTGCAAAACAGTCAGGTTTGACTCCTCCACTTTGCCCCCCAACACAGCAGGCCTATGCGTGCTCTCTCTCTCATGTTAGTCATCTGCAGTTGCAAACTTACTCTCAGTACCAAGGAATTGCTTTTGCAAATCTCAGTTTGACTTGGAGGCTGACCACATTAAGTATGTTTCTTATAAAGGCTACGTGCATAAATAATTGTTTGGCTTATGTAAAAGAAAGACAAATATGGGGAATGTATCACATCCCCCAGAGTTTTGCTCCTTGGGAAGATAACTGTTAGGTCTACGTGCTCCTTTAGCAATTCAAGTGTAGCAAAGCCAATGCAACTTTAACCCTGTTTCATTCATAGCAATCTAATGTTTTTGTGTTCCCCGCTTCTTCTTAAAGCAGTTAACAGATGCACCTGCCCATAGCCTACAAGTCTACACAAGATGTAAGTCATTTCTGTCTTGACACCACCTAGCACAATTTCAGTATTAAATATTTTGAAATACTCTGCAGTTTGCCAGCCAAGAATGGCCTTGTTCATAATATCTGCAGAATGACAGACTTAGAAAAGCAGTTGCAAAGTGTCTTGAGAAAGCATGCAGGATGCTAAGTTCAGTGTTGTGCAAGGTAATGGGACTCCTGTTACATCTTGCTGAGAAAGTCCACATCCACAGCTTTAAGATGAGTGTTTTAAAAAAACTGGAGCTGCAACCAACAACCCGGGAAAAACTGGAGGGAATTCACAGAAGAGCTATAGGACTGATTAAGAGGCAGAAGATGAGGCATTAGGTTTTCAAAGAGTGGGTTAAGAGGCAAGTTGATCAAAATCTAGAAGTGTTTACACTTAACTGGGACAGCAATTAGCCATTACTAAAACTTATGGTAGATTTTCCCATCACTGGCTGTTTGGCTTTGTTCAAGCATAACTATTGCACCTGATGCAAGAGTTAATTCAAAGAAGCCTTGTGGCCTGGGTGATGCAGCAAGACTAGATCATCCCCATAGACCTTTCCAGCCTTAAAATCTGTGAAGCTGTACTCGCTGAAATCTGTGTTCAACCTTATGCAAAAATGGCTGAGAGGAGCCATTGTAGCTGCCTGTGGTAGCTGCAGGATGCAGCAAGAAGAGGGAGGAGAAAAACAAACCAAAAATGGTTTGAGGCCAAAGCACGGAAGGAATTAAGCAACACGGCAGTAAGACTCGAGTGGTTGTGTAATGGAGCAAGCTAAGAAGGGAAGCTGGGGAACAGCTGGTCAGCAATTATTGCAGGAGGGGAGAAACAATTAACTAAATGAACCCTGGAAATCTATCCCAGCCTCAGTGCAGGGGGGCTGAATGGGGTCACCCCATGTCAGTCCTCCTCACCCTTGGATCAGCTTGCAGAGCTGCTGACCAGGCTGTCCCCGATCAGTGACTCTTTAATAGATCTAGAAACTGAAATCTGCTCATGTGACACCTGCAGAGCTTCATAAAAGTTAAAGGAGGGGAAAGGATTAGCAGGTCACACAGGATAGGGAGGGAGGAGAACAGCCCAGTTGTCACGTTGCTGGACTTGGGTGTGGGAAAGAAAATTCAAATCAGCCCTCTGCCACAGGGCCCCAGTGTGACCTTTCCTTGTGCATTGGGTCCATGTCTGTATAGTGCCATGGTGCTCGGCCCTCCAAGCCCATGGACTGGAAGGGCCAGCACAGCACAGTTGGGCCATGTCCTCTGGCCTGGGGGGTTCCCCACGGGTCTCGAAATTTGGCAGCAGGCAGTTAATGCTGTGGTCACTTCCCCATTGCCATATATCTGGACTTGTGGAGAGCCCCACAGGCCAGATGACGTGACCTTGTGGGCTGGATCTGGCCTGCAGGCCGGAGGTTGAGCACTGCGGGTATAGTGTACTGTTGCATCACATGGGGGTATGATAAGCATAGATGCTAAATAGTGAGAGGCAGTCTGATCCCCTAAAAGAGGAACCATATTAAGTGCCTAAGATAGATAACTATCCCCCTTTGTCTGTCAACATGGGACTGGCCCCAAACAGACACCGACTTGGGACAGCAGTGCCAAACTCCCGTAGGTTCGGTAGACAATCCCACCATAAAGACTACTGTCTTAGGGGCTGTCCCGTCTAATTTAAAATGCCGTGTGTATTGGGGCTCCGGCTCCTTCCCTAGGGGACTAGTTAAATGAGTCGGTGGATATTACTGCCTGCAAGTCCTGCCTGAAATTCATCTTCAAGTTGTCTGTGCTTCATTGCAGCTCATTATGCCTAGTTCTGTTCCCTTGGGGCCCTTTACAGTTCCTCTGCCTCTTTGTTATTCAGCAGCCAGATACTGCCCCCAGCACTGAAATCTATTGAAAGATGCGGAAGGACCTTTGGTGGGATTTTTCAAACACTCAGCATTGATGTATGTCATTTTGTGCCCACTGCCATGCATAACAACACACCTACAGACAGGGGGGAACCAGAGTTGGCCCAGTGATGAATGTTTGTGATATCTAGGTCAGAGGTTTTCAATCTGTGGTCTGCCGACCCCTGCGGGGCAGTAGACTATATCTAAAAGGTCTGCAAAAGATGACTATGATCAATCGAAAGTATGTGAATACCCACGCTTCCCATTCATAGGGGTCCACAACTCGATTCGAAATTTCCAAAGGGGTTCACATCTCTATTAAAATTTTTTTAGGGGCCTGCAAATGAAAGAAGGTTGAAAACCACTCTTCTACGTTATTACTTCTATCATAAGCAGCAATGTTTGGATGAGTCCAGTGCCGCTTGTGCCATCCTTCCTTATTCTTTACCTTGACCAACAGATCTGGGTATATAGGACCAGGCATATTTTTGCTGGCTGTGATCATTTCCATTCTAGTAATTGTTCCCCACTTCCTGTGACTTAAGTTAGACACCCTCATCGGCAGTCCCTCTCAGTTGAGGATGATTGTCTTTCATGGTTGCCTTATCTGTGGGTCCAAAGATGGCTGATGAGGCCAATCCAGGATCGCTGGGTTTTGTTGCAACTCAGGCATGTGTGGGGTGGGTGGCTCTGGATTCTTGATTTGATCCATGACATGTTATTTCTGCTGCTCCTGCCATGGAGCAGTAACTGGAGCCTGGGAGCAGAATATTGCAAGGAGTGTTACTTACCGTGCGGCTCTGCCAGGACTCCTGTAGCTTCAGCTTCTTTTCAATCATCCCTTTGCAACAAGCCAAATGATGAGGCGTGTTCTGAGCGTCAGCTGGAAGGAGCTGCTCTGAGGCGTTGTTGGGCTAAGTTTATGAGAAAAAGGACTTAGCAGAAAGAAAACTATCCATGAGTTCTAATAAAGTTTTCATGAAACCTCTCCAAAAAGGAAAAACAAGAGATCGAGTGAAGTGGATACATCTCTACTGGCTCCAGTGGATCAGCTCCTATGTGTACCAGATCTGAATGTAACAGTTTGAAAGAGTCGCCTTGCCTCTTGTGAGAATAAAGTATTTTGGGGACCCGTTTTCCTGGGAGTCTGCATTCCCCCCCGCATTGTGCCATCCTAGAAACACAGAACTGCCTTGTCTCCTTCTTTCATTGCGTCAGTCAAAGCATCGTGTTGTGCAGCTTTTAGCTTTAATGCTTTTGCTGAAGACATCTTGGTGCACGGCGAAACTCTTGCCATGGTATTCCTGGCCCTGAGCTTTCATTCCACTTGAAAAATCTGTCCCAGGAAAACACATTTGGAGTGAAAGTACAAGTGAAGACGCCGTTAGAGCTTTTCGTTTGCTGAGAGTGATTGCTACTGATGCTCGTGTGGGAATACATCAGACTCTATCTTCTTTCTCTTTGGCAATCCCTCGCAGTCGAGGATGATTATCTTCCATGATTGCCCTGTCTCTGTATCTGTAGATGGCTGATGAGGCCTATCCAGGATCGACAGACTCTACACTAAATACACCAGATATGAAATGACTGGACAGAGTCTTTTGCCCCCTTATCAGCACCTGTTGCATCAGGAGCAACATCAATGCATATTTCCTTTCCCTTTTATTATTCATACTGCATCGTTTTAGAAGTCCCCAGTCGTGGTACCCAAAAGCAGCCCTGGATTTTCATTTTCACAGTTTGCTACCTTGCCCCAGGGGAGGATTTTTTTCCCTGTTTCCAAATCAAGAGGGTGGGTCCAGGGAAGGATTTAACCCCTGGTTTTGGGGATCAGTTTATTTCTGAGTCTTAGCCTGCTCTTGCAAAAGCTCACCAAGTCTGGGGCCTGGTTATTCACTTGTCTAGCCAGCTGCCGGGCTTCCTTTCATATCGACAGCTACCCCTGTCCCATGTCACTGCCCATTTTTGTTCTGCATATAGAAAGAAATGGCCCACCTCTCTGCTCCCTTCCCAATTGCATGGCCAAATGCCATGGGCAGCACAAAGCTGATCACATCCCATCCTGACAGTCCCAGCTCCTCCGGGCTCTGAAAAAATGTTCACGACCCAGTCCTTGGGCAGAGAGAGAGAGAAAGTGAGATGTAAGGGCAGCACTCATCAAACTTCCTGCTCCAGAGAGCAGCGGAGCTTCTGTGCTGGCTGCTAAATTGTACTTACTGTCAAAACTCCTGAAAAAGCATTTACCGTAATGGGGGCCGAGG
Organism: Alligator sinensis; assembly: GCF_000455745.1. Lineage (NCBI taxonomy): Eukaryota > Metazoa > Chordata > Crocodylia > Alligatoridae > Alligator > Alligator sinensis. The sequence goes on from NW_005842137.1 coordinate 1,966,192, forward strand.
GGCAAACAAGTCTTTATAGTATTTGAGTGTCCCCCAGGCTCTGACGCAGGCAGTTTGGGGCCACAGGGATTGCTGGCATAAAGTGGAGCAGAATTAGGGCCATTTTAATTTAGATTGTGAGGCTCTGGTTTCCTATGGAGCTGTACAGCAGCCCCGAATCTCCATAATAAAGTATCCTCAAACAGGCCTCTCTCTTTCTGCCAGTCTACCCTCCTTTTTGCTGTCCCTACATCAAGGACTGCAAGGGGGTAGTGTCAAGCTCTTTCTGCTAGCCCATCCCCACTCTCCCAGGAGATCATCCTATACTAAGATACATTATGAGGGCTAGTTAACAGACCTTTGTACCCACGGCATTGGCCAAAGAGGAATGAGCTCAAAACAGGGCCCAGCATCAGAGCCTGATCTCAGTGATGCTGGTGCAGATCTCGGTTAGTCTCAATGGAGTTTTCCGATGTGAGGAAATCAGGCTGAGACCCAATAGGAGCTGCAGATACTCACACGCTTTCCCAGCTCTGGCTGGGAAAACTGTTCACACCGTTTCTTCAAGGCAACAAATGCAGATCTTAGCAATGCTGAGAATCCATGGCAGTTGTTCCTTTAGGAATGAGATGCCATGGGAAGTCCACAAAGATCAGGTTTTTCTTTTTTTATTTAAAAACATTCTTTTTCATTCCAAAATTCCCGTGGTATTTTATTGAATAAAATATTTAAGCATGGACAAACCCAAGCCTAGAGCTGACCCTCGGGGGGCGTGGGGCCTGGGGCAGATCAGCCTGTGTGAGGCCCCCTTAATGCTGCGCGGGGCTGTGGTACCCCTGCAAAGGGGGGTGGTGGTGGTGGGGTGGTCTCCGTGCTTCTTCCATGGCCCGGGGCTGAGCTGCCAGCTCCAGGCGGGCCCCGCAGGAGGACCCGTGGCCGCTCCGCCCAGCTCTGTGGGCCCCGCCAAAGTGCGGGGCCTGGCGCGGTCACCCCGACTCACCATACCCTAGGGACGGCTCTGCCCAAGCCTTTTGTTATCACCAAAACAAAATTTTTTTTGATCTACAAATGAGTAAATTTTCTACTGTTTGATTTACCCTAAAATAATCTTAAAAATACTTGGTTTTGGTCTAACCCTAACTGGTTTTGATTTGGCCTTTCAAAACAGCCCATGAATCAGAACCATCTATTGTTCCCCCAGCTCCATTCTCAGGTTGACAACACTGCGAAGGGTTAAGATTAGATTTGATGCCAGGAGAAGCATAGAAGAGTCTTCTGCTCTTTCCTTTATGCCATCTTGAGCCAGCCCCTTCCTCCCCCCGGCAACTAAACACCACTCCAGCTTCCTTGCCAGGGAACTGACTGAGCAAGTCAGCCAGACAGATGGCTCAACTTGCCAAGTCCAGTAGCACTTGGCTGTCCACAGCCATCCCTGACCCGGCCTCAGGAACAGGCGGTACATGCCAGGTGTTTGCCAGATGGCAGGCAGGATGAGGTCACATCCAAAGAAGAGGAAGAGAGTTCACGTTGAGAAGCCTTTGTTTCCTGCCTGGGTCTCCTCTTTCAGTCTTCATGTTTCCATGTTAATCTTCCTCCTCCCTGAGGCATTTCAAAGCTCCCCAGGTGGGCCAGTTTGGGTCATGCTGGGAGTTCAACTAGTGCACCAAAGTGAGCTGCCCTCTGGAGGGAAGCCAGGTGGGTTGGGTTACCTGGCAGGTGCTCTCAGCTGTGCATGCTCAAAAAGGCAGCTAATATGTTCGTTTCCATCCATCTCTTCTCAGCATGCTCTCTCGGGATATGCATGTCCCATTTTAACTGTTTCTGGCATTTCCAAGGGCGGAAGAACAGAGAAACCCAAAGAGCAGAATGGGAGGGTGCAATCGGCCAAATCCCATTGCACTCCTGCAGCTGCATAATGGCGACGTCTGGCACTTTTGCACTATTTGATCTTCCTCCAGCACAGATAGACACCGAATCCACTCGTGTGCGTGCACCTACTGGCAGTAAAAGGAGGAGAAAGGGGAGGGACCTTTCATCTTTTAGCCCAATAACCTGGTGGCTGGGCACTTGCCCAGGGAGCAGAAGCAGATCTAGGATCTAGCTTCTCTCTCTCAGAGGGAGTTTAAACCATCTCCCACCTTACAGCAAAGCGATCCCAACCATCAGGCCAGGTGCTGGGCTGGGAAGCGGGGAGGAAGGGGCAACCTACAGCATGAATGCATCAAGCGGCACTGGCAGCCTGCATGTGCAGCACGCAGCAGATCAAGGAGGGGCAGGCAGCAACAGGATCAGGCAGGAGTAGAAAGCAGAGTGGCAGATCAACCAGGGGAAAGGGATCAGAGTGGCATTTGGGGAGGGTGCAGGCTTAATCTGTAGCACGCCTGCCAAAAAGTTTGGCCCCCACTGTACTAGGCAGTGTGCAGAGCACCCTCCAGATGTCCTACCGATGCTGCCCTGGAGTCCTAGGCTCCTCCTGTCTGCTCAGCAAGCCAGCCCATGCTCCAAGGTATTTTTGATCTAAATAGGGGACAGATGATTTGGACAGCCTCCCTGCATGAATGTAGTGCCCAGCAACCAGCACAGCACTTAATCAAAAGCTGCACATTTTCCAAAGGCCCAGACAGGGTAGATAGAATCTGCACATTGAGCAGCAATACCAGGCAGTGGCTCGTAGATTTGGAAGCCGATACCTGCCGCCATACGAAAGAAGAAGATCCCCATTGCATAGGTGAGGAAGTGAGACCAAGGGTTTGTGTGTCAGGCCTAAGGTCACAGGAGGAAGCTATGGCAGGGCCTGGAAAAATACCCAGGTCTCCTGAGTCGCCCTGTAATGTCTCACCCATAGCACTAGCCTTCCTTAGTGACCAGGCAATTACAGACAATTATATATGTGTACCAAAGACAGTGAGAAAATGAGAGATGGAGAGAGAGAGTACCTAAGGGGGTTGGGGGTGAGGTTCTAGACAGGAATAAAGATGAAGGAGGAACACAGGGTGTGAGACGGGGAGGAAGAATCAGGATTCACAGACTAGTGGCATCTTTTATTTATTTACCCATTAGGTATTAATGAGTGCACCTTTTATGCCATATCTCCTGACATCATTGTAACAACTTTAAGCCTTTCTCTAAGCTGCAGTCTTTCTAGTATTCCTGTTTAGACTGATATGCTAACATGATTCTTGATATGCCACTTAGTACACTAGTTCCTATTATTACCATTCAGTTGAATGGGTAATTACAACACAGGGGTGGGAATGTTATTAAAGACACCTGGAAATTTCCTTTGACTTGGGAACTGGTGACTGCTGTTAACATTGCCATTCATTTCCTACTTCCGGTGGGCCATTTAGGGCTAGCGACCTACTGGAACCTGCTGGTGAGCGTGACTCAGGTAGCATCCAGAAGCAAAACAGCAAGAGGAGCTGACTTGGAGTAGCACCACTGGAAGAGATCCTACCTATTTCTACTGCTGTTACCACTTTTTTTAGAGATGTCTCCCAGTTACTGAAGACCTCTGGACTTAAAAGTGCAGAGACTCTATGGTAAAGAACATAGCTGTTATCGTCACTGGTTGCAGAGGCTGGAGATGAAGAAGACCCATTAATGATGGTGCCAGTGGAGTCTGTATATCACCCGAGAGCTGCCAGGTCCTATTCTTGCAATCTGTGAGCAATGTGAGACAGAATTACAAAGCCCCAAAGGAGTCTGTAGGACCCTAAACAGGTTCTGGGATCAGTCCATGAAGAAATCACGGTAGGATTGTGGTCTGTCCTCTTCAGGCAGTGCAGAGTTTGTTCTCTGATCTAACTGCCACTAATCTTAAAGGCAGCTGGGTCATAATACTGTAGAAAATGAGGGTTGGGAGAGACCTCAGGAGGTCACATCTAGTCCAACCCTCTGCTCATAGCAGGATCATCCCCAACTAGATCTTCCCAGCCAAGGCTTTGTCTACCTGGCTCTGCCCAGATGAGTCTGTATATGGCTTGTTCGCCTGTTCTTTGCATAGTCTAGTTTTGGGGATGAGGCCTCCATCCTTTCCTTTGGGAAGACTTATTCATATTCTCATGCACTGCACCATCGGTGAACACTTGGTGCCACGGGTCAATAACCTATGGCCCATGGGCTGGATTCAGCTTGCTAAGCTGGACCTTTGGCAGTGTTTGGTGGTGGGAGGCATTCCTCTGCCATGTCGCAGCGGGGTGGCAAAGAGAAGCGGTGGTGGGGAGAAGAGTGGCAATGGCAGTGGTGCCCGGGTCCTAGAGCGGGCCTGCCGGGGACCCAAGCTGGGGCATTCTGGTCTGCCACCAGAAAACATTGCTGACTGCTGCTCAGTACTGATCCTTCTCCACATTTCTTTCCTGCCCTTATTCTCTGCTGCTAGTTCCAGCTGTGGGAACTGTTAATTGTTTCAGTTTGCTGGCAATACCAAGCAAGTTGAAAAACAAAATGATTGTGTGTGGTTTTTCAACTCCTTTCAAATCAGATTAAAGGACGCTTAGAAACAAAAAGTAATGGAACATCAAAAGAACATAAATGTTTCCATGTGAAAGTGCCTGCGGCCCAACAGTTCTGAATTTTTCGAACCAGAAAACCCCCAGCCAAACAATCCTAATTTGGTACAAATCTATGAAACATTTTAGTGTTGCCAATGGAATTCTTCCCCCTCTGTACACCAAAAACGATGCTGTTTTTAGCCATAAAAGTGGTCTTTAGGGCACTGTTGCACAAGTTATGATTCCATTAGCCCTTTGCTGTGGGCACATGTAGACTGAGCGAGCATAAGTCCACTGTGTTTTTGGTCCAACAGCTGAATGCTAAGGTCACTTGCTTAGTAAACTGGAAACCCATAGGCAGGACCCCTTTACCCAGAAGGAGGTTGAACTGCAATAGGCCAGCTTCTCGGTGCCCTAACCACCATGCCACAGGCTGGGATTATGTCCTTTTTAAGCTGAGCCACTGCACCTTGCATTTAAGAGTTATTGGGTAAAATGCAGTGCAGTGGAAAGCAGTGCAGTGCAATGGGGAAGTCTCCACCCCATTGGGAACAAGCGCCCAAGCCAGGACTCAAGGCTGTCCCCCATCTAGTGCAGCAGGCATCTCGCTGAGCCACAAAGCCTCCAGACTGGCCTTTTCTGGTCCCACATCTCTCCTTTACTTGGCTGACTAGGAGGCCAGCTTCCAAAAGAGGGCTGGAGAGGTGACTGAATGATGCTTGCCCTGTGGGCTGGCCGCTAGAGCACTATGCTGGAAAATCAGAGACAGTCTGCACTGTAAGGTTATACTACCTGAGGTCCTATCCCCAAGCCGCTTATTATTTGAGAAAAATCAGATGAGGACCCAAGCGATCTGGTCTACTTTCACCTCTCTCTGAAAGAAGCAGCTCTTGAAATACTGGCTTTACAAGACTTGAGTTTGTTTTCAAATGCTGACCCTTACCCACACAAGAAACATCAATTTTGTTTGAGCGTGCAGCTTTGAGGAGGGTGCTTCTACCTTGTGTTTCTTTTATAGCCAAGGACAACAAGATGAGATAGGGTTTCGTAGGGGTATAGGATTTCTGAATCTGAGTCTTATCCGAGGCAAACTCTGTCTAATCCTTATCTTTGTGTCAGAAACAAGCAGACACCAGCCACCTCCGTGACAGGATACTCCTATTGCACCAGGGGAAAAAATAACACAGGCCATTTGACTTAGACTTGAGGTGAGTGGCTGATTTGGCTTTTATTTCATTTATTGTGTTTAAAGGAGTGCTAATTATAGTAATAGCAGGGTAGAAACTTAACTGACCTTAACGTATAACATCGCATTGTATTAAAACAGTCCTTTTCTTCTATTTCAATAGGACAAAATGTAAATCAATCATGTTAAAAGGATCCCATTGGACCAAACAGAAAATGGCTCCCGGATCCACTTTATGTTCAGTTTTATGCATGTGCTAATTCTTGATGCTCTTGAGAAAGATGCAAGATGGATAGATGGAAATGATGCATCTTCTGAAAACAATGTTAAAGGAATTGTTCTTTTTCCAAGCCATAAATTACCCTGTATCATTGCATTTTGATGATGGTGTGCAGGTTTTTGAATCATTAGGGGCTGCACAAAATAATCATTAATATTTGTAATACATCTTGTTGACTTTTATTCATGACAGAGATGCCCTAAGTAAAATATATTTTAGTGTGTCTATATTCTATTTTATTCTCTATTGTGTTTAGCTTGTTAGTAATCTTAAGCATAGAGGGTAGGAGCATTCATGAATAATTACAGTTGTGTATTGAAGTGTGATCATTTAAAACTTGGAACAACAGACGAACCATTTTTTAAATGATATTCATTGATAAAGTACCGGTAAGCTTGGCAGACATAGAAGTGCCTGCCACCTGATGACCACGCTACTAATAGTGGAGTCCTTCTCAGCTGAAATCAGTGTAGCTACTCTATGTTTGCATTGGTTAATAGACCAGAATTTGGCCCACAACTCTTAAGGAGAATATGAGCCAAATCAATGATTTCTGTAACTTTAGTGAAGTCAGGAGACTTACCGAGAGATGCATTTGACTAGTTGTAGAAAATCATCTATGAAATCCAAGTGGTCTTTCTTGGCTTTATTCATGAGTCTGTATTAGGAAGGCTCCACATCGAATACAGAACAAATAGTAAGGACAGCGTGTATAGCAGAATGCACACAGGTTATTTGTAAGGTGTAGAAACTAAACCAGTAACCACTGTGGCATCAAACCAGGATTTATGTTGGCGTATGTAAATGGCCACCAAAGGCTGGTGCAGTAAACATTTTTAGCCATCTAAGCAGTAATGAAAAGCTCGTTCCAGTTAAAGCTCATTCAAGGGTGCTGGCTGGTTTGAGAGATATTAGTATTGTTAAAGAGACGTTTACTGCTAGTTCTATGCCCAAAGGATGATTTGGTGTCCTATGTGAAATGAGTTGTGTGGTCTCAGAGGACAAATGTCCACACTGTAGCTCTACTGATACTAACAAGTTAGCACTGAAAGCAATTCCTAGCAGAGGAAGGTATAAAGCTACTGTTTTATTCCAAAATTAGTCCCAGCTAGTCCATGTTGACACAAAATTATTATTATTATTGCACCAGGAAAGCAATGTTTTCAAGCCAACTTCCTATTTACAGTAGCAGCTTGGCTGAGGATATCTCCCAGCTAGAGTTCTCTAGGAAATGTTTTTGCCTCTTGAAAAATGTGAATGGAATTATTTTTGTTGTGGGATTCTCTTCCTGCCTTCAACACATCTAGGCTGCTGGTGAAAAACAGAAAATGCAAAACCCCCAAAAGTTTTCGGTTTGAGGACAACCAGAAATCATACTGTTTTTACTTTCAGTTGCCACCATTGCTAGGTTTTCGGTGTGTGCTCAGTTTTATTTCTTTTTCAATGAACTCCTGCCCCCCACAATTGCCAAAATGCACATTTGTGTGTGTGCATGTGTGCAAAAGTGTATGGTTAGTTTAAAAATATTTCCTTCCAAAAAGTTGCGACGATCGATTTTCAATCAGCTTTTGTTCACTTGCTCAAAAATACAGCTGCTAGCAGGTCCGGATTCAATGAGATAAGATGTGACATTAAAGCACAAAGCAGAAAACCTCTTAGTATCTCAGTTCAGGCTGTTCCCAAGCAAGAGTGCTACATATCCGAAAAGGATAACTGAAAACTCCAGGTTTGGTAACAGCAGCTCAGTTGCAAGTACTTGACTTTCTGCCAGGCTGAATTATTTGCATGGCACATGGAAGATGAAACTATACTCCAGGTGAAGTTTTGACAAGGAGGCACTTCACAGTTGTGATTTAATTATCTTAAGGATGACAAATGAGCAGCTTAGCATGTGTGTGTGTATGTCTGTTTGGGTGGGTGTCAGAGGGGTGGGGGAGACTAACACTTCATTGATGCCAGACTAGTTGTGTCTAACAAGAATAAAGTCCAGATTTGGTTGTTAAAATTGTATATAGACGAACTCTAAATGGTATCCCTTTTTGCTGCTTAAGGTAATAGGGCAGCATGTGGATTTTCAAAGGTCACAGATGAGACTGGGAATCAGTGCTCAGAGGCAAATTCAGATCGGAAGGCACCCAGCATTTAGAGTGGTCTTAAAGCTGAGCACCCAACATGCAATGGTCTTTTGAAAATCCAACCCTGTATGTAAATGTAGGTAGAACATGTTTTCAGGGGAAAGGTACAAGGAATTGCTCTGTGTTTTCTCTCCTTCTCCAAATATAACAGCATTCTGGTGATCATAATGGTGCTCAGGGCAATCTACCAGCCCGAAGAAGTTCCCACTGGCAGCAAGGAAAAGCAGGGCTTGACTGGGGGTGGTGGAAAGGAAAGCCCCTAGAAATCAACTTTGAAATGCCATAACACTTCATTACACTCAGAGATTGAGCAAATCGCCCAGCAACATGATTTCCCTTCAAGGAAACTGCTCCTGTTCTCCTTTGTGTGCTCAGAATAACTAAAACCTCCCAGACAATGTCAGAAGAAGCACGAGTTCCTCATGCTTTTTGGTAATTCCAGAAGGAGGAAACAACAAAAAGCCTCACTACTGTCCTCCATTAAAGAGGTGGCACCCAAAGTATGTCATGGAGACCACTCAACATCATTTACTCCTCATAGAGTGAAGAAAATATGACTGTGTGCTTCTACACATGCAATTAATTTGAAGCAATTAACTCTGGAGCAGTTTGAACGGGAGTAAACTACTCCCAACTGCATTGTCTACACTTATAGTAGCAATCTGAGCCAGGGGGAACAGTTTACACCAGGGCTGCTCCTGCACTGCTCTGGCCCTGGCTCCGGGTGGTGGTGTCAGGCAGCTGGCTGGGGCACGAGGGTGCTGAAAGTGCAGAGCCGTGTGGCTAGGCACCAGGTAGGAGTCTGGCCCCCTCCTGGCTGGGCTGACCAGTAGGGCTGTGCGAAGCTTCGGATGGTGATTCGATTTGGAGGAGATCCAGCCCGATTCGGTGGCCGAATCTCTGAATCTGAGTCAGGGGACCAGTTTAAAGGTCTGAATTGATTCAAAGCTCTCTGAATCTTTGGAAAAGATTCAGAGAGCTTTGATGACTTGGGCAGTCCCCGGTGGCTGCAGCAGGGAGCATGGGGCAGTGGGGGGCAGTGGGATCGCCCTCCCACTTGGCAGCACCTGCTGAGCTGGGGCTTTTTTTCCCCCAAGAGCTGGGGCGGGCAGGGCGGCCATTGCCGGGCTGGGAGAGGGGCAGGGGATGGGCCTGGTTTGGCTGAGTCAGAGATTCGGCAGCAGCCAAATCTCCGAATCAGATTCAGCTGAATCAAATTGAGACAGAGGTTCGAATCACCAAATCGAATCACTGTCCCCCAAATTGGCTGAATCTGAATCCGAAACGAATACTAGCCACTTCGCACAGGCATACTGACCAGATGCAATTTATGCCTGTGGTCAGCGTCTGCATGTACATTTAATTGCAGTTAATTACTCCGCTGTAATGGCTGTGTTAAGTAGTTTACTGCAGGCTAATAGCATCGCATGTGCAGATGGCGACACTTTACTCCGCAGTTAATTAGTCTACTCCACAATAAATTACACATGTAGATGCAACCACTGTCTTTCACTAGGGGAACGGTAAGTCATAGGTACAGGTGTCCAAGAGAGAACTGCTGGAAACAAAACTGGGATCTGCCTCTGTCCCAGAAGTAAGATTCATAAGTGCACAAAAAGTAAGGCTGTGTTTGGCTTGGTGTTCTTGTCTGCATCTGCCTGTGATATATAAATGTCAAAGCAGATTAGGAACCATCAGGAAGGACTCGCTTTGGCTTTGGATCAGGCTTTTCATTATTGCCATCTTAAATGTAACTGGTTCTTTGATGCTCACCAATCAATCACTTCATAAATAATTGTCCGTCTATCAAAATATACAGCTCTTTAAATATTTAATGTATAATAATAATCTAAGAAGATTCCACAACTTGGCCACAAAGGTGAAAGTGATTCAGTGCCTCAAAGGTAAGTATGGTTTCAGTATGGTTCTTCATGACATACCATGTTCTGTATATACAACAGCGCAAGCAATGAATATGAGGCATAATAGCAACAGCAACAATTATGAATTTAGCTCTATTAAAAGGTCATAGTCCCTTCAGAAGCTATGCCACCCCTAATGCAGCTGCCACCTAGGGCAAAAACCCTGCTTGCTAACCCTCTGCTAAGAAAGTTGATGCATCCTAAGATCACTAATGGAATGGTCTAAATTAAACCTTGATAAGTGACTGTATTCCTCCTGAGGTCTTATGCGGTTGTGGGAAAATAATAATGATGATACTTAGTATTTATTAATCTGGGTGGGAAATAAATGATCACAGCTGGAAGGGCTGATTCAGGAGAACATCATTGTTCCAGAAGGCAATGAAGCATACTTAAAGTTAAGCATGTGCTTAAATCTTCCTGAATCTGAACCTAAAATCCTAATCCAAAACTCTGAAGCTAATGGAAACGGGCTCACTGACTTCAGTGGATATTGGATTAGTCCCAAATACGCATCAAAGTTGTAGACACTCCTGCATCCTTAGAAAAACATGCCTGCTTTTCTGTGGAACTGATTTCACACCATCTGTCTTTCGCTGCTGCCTTTTGCAGCTTGTGCCACATTTTAACAACCTTTTGTATATGGAAATACTGCCTGACTCCAGCCCCTTTTTAACTTTGATCCCTGATCTCTCTTGTTATTAAATTACAGATTGACCCGGTTAATCCATAGTTGATTAATTTGGCCTGTATGTCTGGGTATCAGAAAGATTTCATCTTACTCATGGCATGTACTGTATGTACCGGGTTCCTTGTTAATCTGATTTTTTTTTTTATTTGTATAAAAAAAAACCTGAATAAAGTATGCAAACTGAGAAGGATTAATCAAGGCTGGCAGTAACGCAGCCAGGCACCATTCTCTGCCTGCTATTTTAGGTCAGCCCAGTTCTATATTTTGTCTGTCACACCATTATGTTGGGTGGTGGCATTTCAAAAACCTAAAGAGTTCAGATTGGGCCTCCTCTCTTTGCACAGGGAAGTTTATGCAATCCAGCTGAGATGGAGCTTGGAACAGCACTTAGCTGCTAGGTTGTGCTTTTTATCTACCGCAGTCAAAACCCTTAACAAGTGATGCACTGTACTGTGATTGTACACATTGGGAAACTGAGGCACAGAGAAAGAACATGACATGACTATGGGTCAGTGGCAGAGCCAGGGAGAGCTTGCAGGTGTCTGGATTCACAGTCCTGTGCTTGACCAGACCAGTCAGCCTGATAAAGGCTCTTCTAATCAGTCTTCTCATGGTCCTTCTCATCAGCCTTCTCATGATTTCCTTCCTGTTGAATAAAGGATGTGGTGCTGCTGTTCCTGCCATCTCCGCTCTGCTCCCAGTGGCACAAAGGGCCATCATCATGTTAGCACACTGGCGGGATTTCTGAACCATAGACCTCCAAGCTGTTGGCAGCTGGATGCTGCAGGGGTATGAGTTAAAGGCTGGAACGTATGCCTTCATCCTGCTAGTTTGCCTGGATTCTCAGAGGGAACCAAAACACCACGATCTGAATTAAGTTTATGATGCGAGTCCAGGCATTCATGGGAATCACCAAAGCAAATAAGGCCACGGCTTTATCTCACCCAGCACTGGCTTTCATAGGTCCGGCTGTGTCTGAGCAACGTATGAGAAGTGCCCCTTGCGGTCGGGTCTGAAATGCCCAGCTGCTATGGGACAGGAATGGTTAGCTCCAGCCCTGCAGCAGGAGAGTTTACGACCCTCCTGTTTTTAAATTCTCTCATTGAACTATGAGCAACGTCCCCGTATCCATCTAACCCTCTCATCCTTATTTGAATCTTTTTAATACTTGCATTCATCGAAACCTTGCAGCAACATGTTCCACCAGCCAATTATGCAATGTGCTAAAAATCATTTCAACCGTTTTTAAATGCTTTGGATTTCAGTTTGATTGAATACCCTGTGGTTCATATATTGGCACATGGGAAACAGAAGAGCATAGTTTGCTGTCCATATTCAATCTGTACTGCAACATTTGTATACCATCATGTATACCATTCACATATCACGTAGTGTCTATTCACCCAAGGAACCTTGTCTGTAGTGTCTATATAGTATTTATTACTTTATCTGTCATTACAGGGATGCATTTCAGATCCAGACCTGAACTAAAATGTATGTGTCAAAAAGACCTACGATATGTAATTATTTAGTATATTATATCAGTGCGAAATTGCTCCTTATTCTACAAATGTTGCGGTCCAATGTTTGGGTAAGAGTTTCTGGTTGTAGCTAATGTTGCCTGTTAGGATTCTAACACTGTATAATCAATATGTGGTTATACGGTGAAAGGTACCTATTCAGACTGTAAAATTATCAGAAAATGCACTGTCTTTTATTTGGGTTTGTATAGCACAAGCTACGGTGGGCCCTGATCTCGAGATGGTAATGTCATACAAATAATGAAGTCAGGTAACACTTCCGTGAGTGTAACCATACAGGTCCTTTGTTCTCTGAAACTATTGCACTATAACTTTCACCTGCCGTCCTTTATCACAATCATACCTTCATTAATATACCACCCTACCAATAAAATATCCTACTTCCTTTGCAAACCCTCAATTTTTATTGATTTATTTTTATTCATCTACAAGCAATACTGTAAACGCTTGCTGTAACTCTTAATAGATTTAATTTCCAGAAGCGCTGAGCCGAGGGGATAACTGATTAAACCCATTTTAGGTTTGTAATGACTTTTTCCAGGAGTAAATGTAATAGCATCCAAATCACTGGATTTTGATCACCGGGTTCTTTTGCAAACATTCAAGTGAAGCATTTACTTTCCACACCCTTTGGCACTAGAAAAATCCCCATCCATCTGACTTGTCCTTTAAACTGCCAGCCTGGCTTTTTCTTATCACCTCTTCATGCATGAGTAAGCATTGCATCACTTATGTTTATTCCTCCTGCTATTTTAAATGTGATTTGCTACCGGCAGTCTCTGCACTCCCTTAATTTTTGCCCCTCTATCCTTTTCCTTGCTTAAAGCAGCTTTCTCTGCTTTAATCATTCCATAAACCTGGTTATAAATCCACGTTGTTGAACTATTATTTTTAATGCATTGTGCAGCCTTTAAAATTCCCCAGATATTATTAACTATCAATAAACAGACACTTGCCGGGGGTGGGGAGGGAAGGATCCTAGTTTTATGTTCAGCTTAGCTTCTCTTACCATTGAGAGCATCCAAGCTTCAATTGTGTGTGCAGCACTATTAGCAGAGTTGCTAAGCAACCACAGGAAGACATGCCCATCAGTGACAAGGCTCATTAACAACCCCCCCCCCCCCAAACAAAACAAAAAAAAGACAAGAGAGAGGGTTTTATATTCCAATACAGGAGACCAGACTTTCTCAGATAGACTTCTAGTTTCAAAGGCTTCAATTTTGGGGATGCCCAGCTTGTGACATCCTGATCTAAGCTGAGAGAGGGGCTGAACACTCCGGTTCCTACTGATTTCATGTAGAACCGTGGATGCACAAGTCTGGAAATTAAGTCCAGTATCAACAAATCTGGGTGTTTGACAGATAATCCACTCTAAAATCAGGCACCTGGCCTGACTTTGAGAGAGGTGGAGCATCCAAAGTCCCAGGAAGGTCAGTAAAGTGTGTGATTTCTGTATTTATACTTATTGGAGATGCAGAACTTACTTGCATTGGAGTCAATAAGGAGATTTGTGTGAGTGATTGTCCCAAATACTGCAGTTGCCCCAAATATTGGGATTTGTCCACTATTAAAGAAGGTGGAAACAATTAGTTGCTTGGGGACCACATTCAGAAGAGGTCTTGGGTTCATAAAATGCAATTCATGCAGAATGTATGAGCCTAAGTCCAAGCGAGTGATTCGCAAGAGCCCTGCTCTTAGTTGGGCATCATCACCTCCTTCTTCAGAAATGGTTTTGAATGGAAGTGGTCCCAGTGTCTGTGCTGTTGGGGCATGTTAGGTATGTGCTGACATGGCTTGGCCTTGGGCACAGAAATACCTGGTTTGTGAATCTCAATAGGCTTAGAAGTGAGGTAGGCATGAGATGCTCAGCTTGGCCAAGATGGTGGAAGTCCTGGACAGGCTCAGTAGAAGAACTGTAGGTGCCCTATCTAAGCTTTCTGGGTGCTTAAAACTTAGGTATAGTCATGCTCAGCATTACCATGACCAAGTCCCTTTAGGAATCTGGTCCTTAGCCTTTTTGTTACTCCTTGGTGTTGGGACCCAGAGGCCTGGGGCCTGAGTTTTTCTTCTCGTAACTTTGCTTAGCACGAGTCTTCGGGCTGGCTAATTTAACTTTGGTTTCAACTGAGCTGCAAAGCTGCAACTCAGCAACAAGTGATGACATGAGGGTCATTTTGACCATGATCCATTTGTGATGAAGAAAACGAAGAAGCTTGGAGATACGTTGTCTGGATGACCAACGTCAAAATAAGAGATGGGCCACCCAAAATAAGGAAATGTGGCTTGGGAACAGATGAACAATCGGCAGCAAAACTGCCCCCCACCTAAGAATTAAATAAATATCTAAAACTGGGAAATTTAGTCAAGATTAATCATCTGTAGTAAGTGGAAATAAGTGTATTACTATGCATTGCATGGAATGGCTTAAGCTAATTATACGATAAAAAACACAGTATATAAGTAAAAAATAAGCTCACGCTTCAGAGCCCCTCCCAAAGAGACCCTGGCAGCAATGCGGGGATTAAACACCTCCCCACACCACCCTTCCCTCTGGCTACTGGTGTCTGGCTGCTGTGGCCCTGGGTACATGGCCCCAGGTGCACGAGCAGCGCTTATCGGTGCCTGCGCCCCCATCCCTCCCCCTCCTGCAATGTGGGGATTAAACTGCTGCTTCTTCTCAAGCTGCCTGGGCCTGGCCCTGCCCCTGCTCCTGCTCCTGCCACCAGCCAGCGAGTGAGCAGGGGTGTAGGGGATGGGGACCCCTGACAGGGGCTGCTTCCCCCCTTCCACTCCAGGCAGACCCCAGCTGGGGTCTCTGCAGGCCAGGGTCAGGTTTTAAACCCCTCCCCATCATATTCAGGTCTTCCTGGGCCTGGCCTCACCCCCAGCTTAGTTTCCCTCCAGCCAAGGGCTCGTTCTAGCACCCCCGGCTTCTGTCCTGAGCCGCTGCAGGCATGTGCCTGAATTTCTGGAGTCAAAAGTGAATGTCTGTTCACTTGCAAATTGGTTCAATCTATGCAGACTAGACTAACCTGCAAAGATTGAATCAATTCAGGCTCCAGCTTTCTGAATGTCTGTCCCTAGCCACTCTGTCCTAGTCTTGGAAACAACACCTGGTACAAGGCCTAATTTAATGTTACTGGACGTAACACTGGGGAGCCGCTCAGTACAGCCGGAGCTCACTGCAGCTGCATGTGGTGGTGATCAGTGTGTGTATATATCCTCACACTTTAAAGCATGAGGCTTTCGGCTTGATGACTGGGAGGGACAGTCATTTCTCTTTGATCCAAGCGAGCCTCACTCTGTGGCATGTGTGGTCTCCAGCCATCTGTAAACCTGGCCAAATCATACACAAGCCTACCACATTTAGGACCAAATTCTCTGTTGGTTTAATACCATAGCCCTGTTAAAGCTGATGTTACCCCAGTACAGTACCAAAATTCTCCTGGCACAACCTGAATAGTTTGGCCTTGCTATAATTTCACAATCTATCCATCTGACATGTCCTTATAACGTTGCTATGGTCAACTTCTGCTGTGCAATATAGTCACTTCCTTAACCAGAATACGAATATGTCTTCTTAGGCCAAGAGTGATATATAGACACGTCCTCTGTGATAACCTGCATAATACAAGCCATAGAAGCCCTATGGCAAAGTCCATTGTTTTCTCTTCTGCCACCAGAATGCAGCTCCCAAGCCACCATTCCCACCTTCTCCAAGGACCCCCCATCCCAGTGTATAATGGGAAGACATCTCTAAGTCCCAGGTGTGGCTCTGGATGCTAGAGAGGCTACACTAGGGACCAATGCACTGCTCTCATGCGGTGAAAGCAAGGTGGTAGTCACAATATGCTGCTCATGGGAACACTGCCCAGTGGAGTGAAGTTGTTGAAATAGAATAGTTATAATAGACACAAGTACAAGGCTGTGTTCTTTGTACTGTCACAACAAAAGCATTGCATTTTGCGTGTTTGCAGAGAGGCTGTCAAATGTTATTGTCATTTTTCTATGCATAGCAAAGCCTGCCGGTTCCTGGGGGCAGGCATTGTCTCTGTACCCTTCCACTTTCTTTCTTTTGTTTCTGCCTGCGCCCCTGAAACAGAAAAGTCATCATCAAAAGCTATAATGAATTTTCAGAAGGAGGTGTCTGAAACGAGCATACCTGGGAAACTGTGTGCAGGGATGAGGAGGAGGATGCACGTGGCTGTCGGGCAGCTGGGATGGAAATTATTCAGCTACATGATAAAAACTGAATGGAAAATATGCTGGTCGTCTGCTCTGACCTGCTGCAGACTTGTGCACTTCTTAGCTCTTTCCTACAAGGGCAGCTTTGGCTCAAAGTGTCCAAAGACCCATGGCTTCTGGAAGAAAGAGCATCAGTCCAAATACATTTCTGCATTCACTGGAGAGCCAGACTTGATCCAAGGGGGAAAGCTAGCCTTCGTGAAGATTGACATTAAATCAAAACAGCTATTCTATGCAATTGCATTCATGCCTCTTAGTATTTTCCATTAGCAAACATCCCTACTTACCGGTTTCTGTTTGCATGACAAGTTGGAGCCTGATTGTTCTCTCTCTAAAAATTAATCTATGAAGAAGAGTAAATATGTATAAAGCTATTCCGTTCTTTAAGATGTGTCACCTCTCTAACTAGTGAGAAGAAGAAATAACTGGGAACATGGGCAACCAATGAACAATTGAAAACTGGAGGGAGCATTTCACGACTAGCCCTATAGGCTGACATTTTTGGTATAAATGCTTCAAACAGTTGTGAGTAAGGAATGCATTTGTAATTGGATCTGGGAAAAATCTTTTGGCTCCAGCAAAAAAGATTTATATTTAGTGAGGTTCAATCATTTTTCAAAATTGCCATGTTTTCCTGCCTTTTTTTTTTTAAGTTAAATAGGGTGACATTGAAGCAATGCCCAACATTTATTTAGCATTTTTGATCTATGGATCTCAAGGTCAGGTGGAAACATCACTACCCCCTTTGTATAACGGAGGGAGGGAAAAGGACAATCAATTCTGATCTCATCTTCAACAGGATCGAGAAGGAGTGGAAGGGGATACAAAAATGGTCATAGGCCTGGTGAGATGTTGATCGGAGGAGAGAATGAGAAGATTGGGACTGGTTAGGGAGAAGGGAAGAAGGGGTAGGATAGTGGGATGCATAATGGCTTCAAACCCTGCAAAAAATAAGGGGTCCTTCCATCATCAAAAACAAGCAAAATGAATAGTCCATAATTAGCCGGTGTAAACTCAGTACTGCCACCAGACCTCTGGAGGTACCTTCCAGGCTAAGTATTTTAAGAGTGCACTGAGGCCACCCAGGAGCTCAGCTGGAGGGATTCAGATAAAGCAGTGGGGAGTGGGCAGTTTATGGGTCAGGAGAACATCCACAGTCACATTGGATAGGGAAATGTATTTATTTATTAATAAGGGATATAAGCCTTCCTGCTCTGGGGCAAGAGCCAAAGCCTCGCTAGCAGATGGGCTCTAAGCAGAGAGACATTCTCCCCTATGAGTAGGTTATTTCCCAGTCAGCCACTACAGGACTTGTTTGCATCTTCCTCTGAAGCATCTGGTAGCAGGCGCTGTCGGAAACGGGATACTGGACTAAAATGTGCCGCTTGCCTGATCCACTGGGGCGATCCCTGACTCAGTGCAAGTGTAAGTGTGCTGTGTTTAAAGGAGCCCGGCATACCTGTGATTGCAGGAGAGAGGTAGGCACCTTGAGTTATACACCAGCTCTCGGGAGGATAGGAAAAGCTTACCCTGGGTTTTCCCTTTTTTAATACTGTTCTTAAGTCGTATATCAGAGTGTTTTGTTCAAATCTCTCTGCTGAGGGCTGTCTCCCCTTCTCCTCCCCGTTCCAGTCTGGAAGTCATGTCATGAGCACAAATTCACCGCTCTCAGGACGGGGTTATGCAGTGGCATTACTGGGGATTATAAGCAGGCTTGTGCCCTGTTTCATTCAGAAAAAAATTTCTTTCCTTTGATGCGATGCAGTGCTGAACAGATCGGAGTGGGTCATCACAAGAAAAATGTTTGCCATGGAGTAGGGGGAATAAAAGGTGGCATATCACTGAAGGAATGGGAACATGGCTAATACAGAACTGAGGTGTGTGTGTGCAGGGGGGTTTTACCTACCTTAGTTTCTCCCTTTTTTCGCGGTTCGCAGAAGCTGTCTCATTTCCATCCTAGCTCGCACAATCCAAGGGCTTTAAAGCACAGTTATCCACAGGCTCAACAAATGCTTTCCTCTTGTGCATCTGAAGTATCCTATGAAGATGGGTGGCAGAAGAAAAGCCTTTCCCTAACAGAATCAGCTTGGGTTAGGACAAATAGGTGCCAGGCTCGAAAACTGAAAAACACGCCTTTTTTCCATTTGCTCTCAGGCAAAGCCAGTCCCCTAGCTATAAAGCAATCAATTATAAAGTTTAACAAAATAGAAGGGAGCTTGGTAAATTATACAGTCTGCTTCCTTTTATCCTAAAGAGACCTCATTCTCGGGCATGTGCAAATTAATTTGTCCCCTCCACACATTTCTTTCTGTATTAAATTATTTACTTAGAAATGCACAAAGCTTTGAGGATGCCCTGCCTTGTGCTGGTAAGTCCCATATGTGACTGTGATATATAGGGGCATTGCAGGCTGGGGAGGGGGAAAGAAATGTTACGGCTCTTCTAATCTGCTCAGCATGCCCGGTTTTCAGGTGGAGAGTTTTTAATTGCAATAAGTATGAGGGATCATTTGTGTTTGCAATCTCCTCCAGGCAGAAGCAGAAGCAAACTGTGTGTCGTTCTTGCCAACAGCAGGGTTTGAGGTGGAAGGAGAGGGAAACTGTGACAAAAATTGATTAATTTGCAAAAATAATGTGCTAGAAACAAACCCCGAGTAGTACCCTCTAAAGTGACCTTTATTTTTTTTTCCAGCCTAGGATTTAAGATAAGGGATATTAGTTAATCAGATTCTGGGAAGCAGATGTTAAATGGTTTAGAAGGGAGAAAAAAGATAAATTTCTGGCTCAGACTACCACCAAAACTCATCTCACCTTCACGTACCTCAGTGGCACTTAAATAGCTGCATAAATGCAATTTTTGGCTTCAAGAACCGGTGGTAAAATAGGATCACTCGCGTATGTGCAAAATGTCCCCAAGTGAAAGGGAGGGCAGGCCCTTATACCTTTTAGCCCTGTGGTTGAGGCACTTGGCCAGGGAGCCAAGTTTTAAGCCCCTTTACCCAAAGGAGACTTGAACCTTCACTTCCCACGGTCTAACACAGGGCTATAACTATGAAGCCACGGGATAGGCGAGTGGGGGCCAGCCCTTTTGTGTGTCCTGCATCCTCCCGGAGTGCCACTGTGATCCCTTTCCCCTGCCTGACTTGCTGCTCTGCTTTCTGCTCCCAGCTGCCACGTTCCCTACCCTCCCTGCTCTGCTGCGTGCTGTACACAGAGGTTTCCGGTGGCACATGCGCTGCAGATTGTCCACCCCTGGGCTACACGGTGTCCAGTGTGCCCTCCAGCCCTCCTCTTGAAGCTCGCTCAGTGATCAGCCAAGTGAGGAAGATTATTTGGGGCCAGGAGGAAGCTCGTAAAAGGCAGAGGGAGCGTCTCTTACTGACATAGGCTTGGAAAGGAGGGAGCCCTGGTTCCAAACAGCTTTTTGGCAGCATGCATTTACTATTTATTCATGAGTAATCAGGGGTGGGAGAGTGTCCTCCCCTCCGGCCAGAACTCATTGGGGAATTTGGCCAATTTTGATGTGCTTTTGTTTAGGGAAAGAAGTCGAAGCAAAGCCTTTTGATGAGGTGGTGCACAAGAAAAACCTTTTGATGTTCCATTTTGACTTCACCAAAGCAGAAAGGTTTTAGTTTTCATTTCAAAATGCCAGTTTGCATTGCCCTTTATTATAGTTTGCATTATAACTAACACTAGAATAGAAAATCAAGTCAGGATCTGAGTGAAATGCTTTGATCCATGTGGAATGCACTGATTCACCCGGAAGGATTTTCTTTATTTTAAATCTGGTTTTAACTTTTCAAATGTGGCGGTTTCTTGACAGCTAGTTTCAATGAAAAGCTCAAGTTGCTGCCTTCACTTTGCTGCAGAAACAAAACGAATTCCCCTCATGTCAGGATTTGATGTGCAGTGGAAAGTCTGAGACCAGCTCTGCTCTTCGGGCCAAGCGGTTGTTAATCTCAGGGAACATCACGGCAGAATGCAATAGGATGAGCAAGACATGTTTATTATAGACCACAGCAAGATCTTCTTACAGCACGTGCTTCATTATCTGGAGTGATTTAGTATCATTTCTAAGAATAACTGTGGCTAAAATACAGGGGGTTGATCAGTGCTGGGCCCTACACCAGGGCTTAAGTAGCGTTCAGACACTCTGCATTTAGCAGAGCGTTTAGCCCTTTTGTGTAATAAGTATCAATCATCATCCTCACTGGGTGCATCCTCACAAGACGCTCACTGCACAGTAGCCTAATAACACTGTGCAGTAGCCTAATAACACGCTGGGCAAAACCTGTGCTAATACATGACTGTGCAGTCGTATTAGGCTACTGTGCAGTTAACGTCCAAAAAAACCTATGCGCCGGTGCTTGTGTGCCATAGTGAGACTTACTGAACATTGATTTAGTACTTGGTTATCCAAGTACTACACACTTAATGTGCAGTAACTATGGTGCATTAATGAATGTGTAAACACACCCGCTGCTAACCTCAGAGCATTTTACAAAGAAGGTGACTATGGCCATTTCTCCCAGGAAATCTCCTGCAGAACCAGGAACTGAAACAAAATCTTTTCAGCTACATGCCTGTACCTAAACAGCAAACCTGGCCTTCCTCTGATTTTTATATCAGATTCTCCCTGTTTGTATAATGGTATTATGTGCCCCAGTGCAGATGTCAAATTTTACTGGCTTTGCTTTCCATTATGCATCCTTATTTAAAAAAAAAAAGCCAAAGCCCTTTGTTTAAGGAGCGTGATACAGTGAGATACCAATGGTACCAGATACCGAATGCATTTGGGAGGTGAATTCTGGAGGAACAGAGAGCAGCTGCACCACAAATTGTACTCTTGAGAGAAGAAAAAAATATTCTTGACGCTGTTCCTATACGTTTCCAGTTGTGCTCCGGTGTCTTTCAACAAGTATTGTTATTCCCTAGCTTTAAAAAAGAAAAAGAAAACAATGCAAAGTAGTTTCCAAATATCATTTCATGTTTTGGAGTGGTGTTGAGCAGTGCATTATTGCTTTACTTTTCTGCCTGCAAATGGTGGCAGGGTTTCTGTGGTCAGGAGGTATTTATTTATCACTTCTGTTGCAAAAGGCAGGGCCAACCGTAGCCCTGCCCAGATTCACAGATTCATAGATGTAGGGTCGGAAGGGATCTCAACAGACTGTCGAGTCCGACCCCCTGCCTGGGCAGGAAAGAGCGCTGGGGTGAGATGACCCCAGCCATGCCTGTCCAGCCAGTTCAGTTATGATCATCCCCATCTCACTTCCCTATGCAGACAGAGGCAACTCCTTACCAGTCTCTCCCCTCTCACATACACAAGGATGACATCTCATTTGGGGTTGATTTCCAGCCTAAACTGAGTGCTGCTGCTCTCTGCAGCACCCTGATCTCTCACTTTTCATTGAATCATAGAAAATGAGGGTTGGAAGGGACCTCAGGCCACCCCTTGCTCAAAGCAGGGCTAACTTGCAGCAGTTGCTGATTAAATCCACCACTATTGCTGCCCAGAGAAATGCCAAAGAGAAAGAAGGGGAGAGATGACTCCCCTTTGGGAGTCCCATCTGTGACAAAGGTGAGGAGGAGGAGGAAGAGAATAGCTTGATTGCCCTGATGTATGAATGATGGCTCCCACATGGAGGCAGGGTCTTGGTTTGTTCTTGCAGCAACAAGCCTTTAGCACAAGGGCTGTGTTTTCATGTGTACAGCACCTAACACCCTACAGATACAATGCCTGACCCAGGGCCTCAAAATATTATTAGGCATGCAAATAACACTTCAATCCTCCAAATGGCAGCATTTCCTACAAAACAGCCCATCTTCACACTGCCCTGGGTGGAGCCAGGTCAAATCTTTCAGCTGCAACTTGTTCACCAAAAAAATGCAAATCCAGTTCAACCAAAACATGAACTTGCCAAATAAATTCATTTAACCCCTGTTCCTAAATGATCATTTTCAGTAGTTTTAAAATGAAACACGGGTTTTTGGAATTCAAAATAATCTCTTCTAGGGTTTCTCTTCAGGGTTTTTTTTTTCTTTTAAAAAACCCTCATGCCTACCAGAAGGCTTGTACACAAAACAAAACGTCTCAGTTCTGTTTGAAACACTTCATCCAAACCGACAGGGTGGTGGGGTTATATTTAAATTCATCAAAAAAAGATTCAAAATACATTTATTTGGGGTCAATCCATAGCAAATTTTTTTCTTTCTTTCTTTCCTTTTTTTTTTTGGTTACACAAAGCAACAAAAGCATCAATTAGACGTTTAGCCCATGAGCAGTGTGTCTCAGAGTGCAGACTGATGCCTATTGACACAGCAGCCGTACTTCCTGTAGCATCTAACTGGCTTTTCCTGCCTCTGCACTATGTGTCATGAGATCTAATGAGACCACATAGCCCAAAGCAAGAAAGCAGCACGTAAAACAGCATTATTTGAGCGTGGCTCCCATAATCCCGCTCTGTGTGCCCTGAGTCACTTGAAAGATGTGTATATCATGACAAAAATGAAGACGGTCAGTCAACAAACATTAGATCTAGGCCAGACCTGAGCCGAGATCCAAGCTGAATATCAAAGCCAGATGACTTGGATCCTATTCTTGCTTTTTTCCAATGATTAATTCGACATTTTCTAAGTCGCCAAGGAAAAACACAGAGAGAGAGACCGGACCCTGAACTATGGAGCTGAAGGGGTTAATGCTTTCCCCACTTACATTTTCAAACAGATCAAGGCTTCCTTAGTTAGAAGCCTCTGAGTCAGCAGCTGCTCTACTATCCTTTGTTTCCCTTTAAAAATGAACTCCAAAGTGCTGTCTAAAAAGGGTGAATCATAGCCAACAGAAGAAATATTTTGCTCCTTGACAGCTTCTTCAGTCTAGCTGTCTAAAGGTGAAGCAGGGATTTGAATCGAGCCCTGCAGTGGACGTCATCATCCATGGTACGCTTTAACTCCCACTGTCCTGGGCATGGATTTTTTGCAGTAAAGTGCTTCCCCAAGAAGAGCGTGTCTATAGCCGAGTTGAAAAGGGCCAATTTTGTAGCCATCATCTTCTTTTCTCCATTGGACCAGATTGGCATGTTGGCCCCACTCACTCCCCAACACATTTGTGTCTTGTTCTGGACAAAAAGAAATGCAAAACTCTACAACTCTTGGTTCAGAGGTGATACCTTTTATTAAACCAACTCAGAAATCACAAAAAAAAAAATATCTTTCTCCAAGCTTTCAGGCACACATGCCCTTCTCAGTTCAGAGAGGATACCTTTTATTAAACCAGCTAAGAAATTGCAAAAGAAAAATCTTTTTCTCCAATCTTTCAGGTGCACACACCCTTCTTGGTTCAGAGGTGATGCCTTTTATGAGACCAGCTAAGAAATTGCAAAAAAAAAAAAATCTTTTTCTCCAAGCTTTCAGGCACATACACTCTTCCTTAGGGTCAGGGAAAATTTAAGATGGTAAAAAAGTCCCCATAGGTAGGAAATAAACTTCATTTTTGCACAGAAGCAGCTGAAGGTGGACAACATACTTCTTCCTGCTCTTCTCCAGTGTCCTGTGGATGATCCTCTTCCCTGTTAATCACTGGCCTCCTGTCTTTCTTTTCCCTTGGTTCACATTCATAGTGTATGATAAATAATACAGGACAACCACTTTCATCTGAGGGTCACTCAGAGAAGAGAGGAATATACTCCTATCCCCAGAATACTTCAGTGCATATGAACATTTTTCATATTTTAATTAAAATGTTTCTTCAAAAAAGAATCACAGAGGAAAACACTCAGACTCCCAAAGTTTTTTGTTTTGGGCTTGTGCAAAGAGCCTGCTTTTTCAGCTCTTCTTGCAGTCAGTGGGAATGAAGAGCTCTCAGCACCGCATGGGGTCAGGCCCTGACTTGCTCTGCCACCGCCTTCCTAAGTGATCTGAGTCAAGGCTCCTAGGCTGAGCGCTTCAAAGCTGTTTAGGTGCCAAATGCATTACAACAGTGAGGGTTATACCTTTATGTAACATTGAGGATACGGACTGCTCAAGGCCACAGTTCTCCCGTCTGTAAAATGCAGATCATAACACTTTCTTTCCTCATTGAGCTATTGTAGGTATAAAGTATTTAAAGACAGAGAGTAAAGTGCTGCAGAAATTGGAATTTCATTTGGGCAAGCAATTATTATGATCTTGAAATGTGGTTCAAATGGGAGCGAAAGCCAGAATTTCAAACATTTCCCACAAAACAGAATTTTCAAGAAAAAAGCAAATCATTTCAGTCTATTGAAATGTTTTCTTTCAAAGAATGAAGCTTTCATTTGGACTCTTACTTTATGACAGATGAGAATGCATAATATAATCTGAAATACATTTTACAATTTGTCCTTTCAAAATGAAAAATGAAACGGCTCCATTCAGATAATACTGGTATTATCCGAATGGAGCACTTTCACTTTTCATCCTCTAAGTGCATCGTTTTGATTTGTTAATCAAAACAAAATTTTGTCAGAATTGACACACCTCCTCAGAAAGTTTCCATTTATTTAAAAAAAAGGCTTTTTTTTTTTTCTCCCCCAATGGAAAATTTTCCTCTGAAAAGTTTTCAACCAGCTTTAGCAAATGATCCTGAACGTATCAGAGAAGATTCACTCCAATTACTTCCAATTTGTATTCACCTATCTTTATTAGTTCCATCATTTTATATGGTCCCTGAGCTCCTCTGTGACTTTATCTGCAAATTAACGATACAGCAGAGAATAAACTAAAGGGAAGAGACTGTATGAATAGCTCAACGGAGATGTGCACATAAGTATTCTTTAAGACATACAAGCACTTAGTGCGTTTCTTTGAGCCGCTGAAATGGAAGTGAATTGTGGCAGAATGTGATAAAGTTGCCAGGTTACTTGAGTGCCTGATAATTGCAAGCATTTGTACACGGGAGGGGGGTTTAGTTCCCCCAAATTGAAAACAGTGGGTTTTTAATTGGTGGGTTTTTAATCGTGAAGATTAAAAACCCACCGTTTCAATTGAGGGGCTTCTGTCACTGTTATGGAGCAGTGACAGCACACACTGACACCCCCTTCCCCCCCTCCCATGGGCAGGCTCCACTGGAAAGAAAAAAAAAGAAAGGAAAAAATGGCGAGGGGCCTGATTTTTAAATTTGTTTTAATCGTGAAGACTGCCCACTTCTCCCACAGCTGGGGAGTGAGCTGCCGATGGGCCCTGAGCTGTGGGGGCCTCAGACTTTCCCTCTGGTGGTGGCACCCACCCACTAGCAGCCCACCTGGGCAGTCCTCAGGGCCGCCTGGGCATCCGGGGCTAGTTGCACGGGTGCTGCCCCAGCTCACAGGCAGCACCTGGTCCAATCCAGCCATGTATGGGGTGCTGGAAGCCCAAGCACGCTCGAGGAAGCTCAGGCACGGCGGGGGTCCAGCACCCCATGCACTGTCCACGCCAACTGGGACTGCCCAGGAATGAGCTGGCTTGCCCCTGGGTCAGTGCAGGAAGGTGGCAGGAGGGCAGCTGAGTGTGCTGGTGGCTGGAGAAGGTGGCGGGGACGGTGCACGTGGCCAAGCCCGAGCTTCTGTGAGCCCGCCCGGGCTTCCAGCACCCCATGCACCATCCCCACTACCTTCTCCAGCCACCAGCACACCCAGCCACCCTCCAGCCACCTTCTCACATTGCCCCACGGGCAAGCCAGCCCATTCCCGAGGCAGCATAGGGAGGCAGCAGGAGTTGTGTGACATGTACACGTGACAGATTTTTTTTTGTCCACATTGGGACAATTTGCACAACCAAACTAAAATACATTGGAGGTGGTCTAAGTTGCCATGGTCAAAAATCTTTTTACATGAAAAAAAATTGTGCACATGTACATAGTGACGCCATTCTGTTAGACAAATGGCAATTTCTCATCACTTTTCATCACATGTGTACATCATCATGTGTACAGGCGCTCTGGCCAGGTCTGTTTGTTTAGAGCAGTGTGGCTAACCTGTAGTGTGTATGCCACAGGCAGCCTCTTTGTGTGGCACGCAGCACGTCAGGGAGGGGACAAGCAACACAGGCGGCACTTTACTGCAGTCTTGACTAATTTGCTCTCCAGTAAAGCATCACCATCTACACATGCAGTGCTATTAGACTGGAGTGCACTAATTAACTCCACTGTAGGATAGTACTATCCTATGGCAGAGGTATTTAATTTGCCACACTAGTCCCTCACTGTGGTACCCTCATGCCCTGCTGAGCCTCTCTGCAGCATGTTGAGTCACTGCAGAACAGCCCCAGGCATGGCAGGTCGACCCCCACCCAGACTCCTTGCCAGCCATGCCTGTGCCACCATAGCTCAACATGCCGCAGTCCCAGGAACATGTGTAAACACTGCACCTGGGAGCAATAAACTCCAGCCCAAATTGTGGCAGCGTTTATTCAGCTGCACTAATTGCATGTTTAAATGTGCCCAAAAGAGTCAGGTAAGGCTGGAAACACAAAGTAGAGCATCAGCTGGCATAGGGAGCACGGGGGAGGAAGCAGAAAGCAGAGCAGCAGATCATTAGGGAGCAGGAGCTCAGGCAGGGGAAGGGGATCAGAGTGGCACTTGGTGGGGGGATGGAGCTAATTTGTGGCACTCCTGCCAAAAAGGTTGGCCTCCAACTGGTTTAACTACAGTGAGCCGGGCAGGGAGTTCTTTAATTTTATGGTAACTGTGTAAATCAGGGATTCTCAGCCAGGGCGTCGTGGCATCCTGGGTTGCCTTGAGATCCTTTCAAGGGTGCCACAGGGTGCCACGTAATGTTAGCACTGTTAGGTGTCCAAACACAGTTCACAAGATTAAACCCAGATATTTCAAATAGGACCCTATATATAGAGAGTTAAAACCAGCCCCCCCTGCTGTGGACTGTCTGGGTTCCTTTCAATGGAAAAATTGCTCTAAAATTGTTCTGTAGTCAAAAAACCAAGTGAAAAGTAAGAGTTGGCATTTTCCAAGGGGAGCCTTGAGTTGAAGGAGGCATGCCTTGAGTCTAAAAAGGCTGAGAACTACTGGTGTAAATCAGTCAATCATCTATGTGCACGCTGACAGCAGAGGCTCTGGGCCGGAGCTCAGTGAAGTCTTCCGAGCATGTTCAGAAAGCAAGCACGGAGCAAGTGCAGTTCTGGGTCCAAACAGAACAAACCCAAACTATGTTAAGTGTCACAAATTGAACTCATACAGCTAGAAAAGTGCCACATAAGCCCATAAAGGTGAAGTAGGATTTAGCTTGCTCACTTGCTCATGTGCTCTCTTTTCCTGCTCCTTCCACTACTGGGAATGCATGCTCTGCAGTAGGAGGTATAGCCTTCTTGGATCTCTCAAGTATATTTTAACAATCCTTGTAGCAGCAGGGCACTGCCCACCATTGTCCCTCTGCTTTACCTGTGGCAGGTGAGGATGTTATGCCTTGTGGTTGTGTGACAGGGCTGACTCTGCAGTTTCAGTATAGGTTAGCCATTAGTCAAGCCCTTGAATGGGATGGTTTGAATAGGGATGATCCTGCCTTAGGCAGGGGCTTGGACTAGATGACTTCCAGAGGTCGCTGCCAGCCCTACTATTCTATGGTATTTCTCATCCCTATCTGGTTTTGTCAATGCCCTGTAGGAGCAGCTCCCAGTCTTTCCCTGTGGCAGGCCCAACATCAGCTCAAATGAGAGACAAAGGGTAGAAATAGATGCTGCCTGGTGACCCATGTGTACTGCCATAAAAATGTTTATGGTGGCACAAATGGCGAGCATATAGATGTCCCTACCTTTTGTTGGTCATATCAGAGGAAAAGCAATGGTGCAACAAAAAGTAGTCATAAATTCTGCTGCTTTATTGCAGTGGACATTTGTTAGCTCTGTGGCGGGAGAGTGCAGATAGGCTGAGCTGCCTTTACTCTCCAGCCACCCCAGGGAGACGGATTTCCCCATTCACAGAGAGGCACCCTGGGCAATCTCTATTGCAAGAGCCAGTTACCCAGACCGGCCCCGGATAACTCCAAGGCAGGTCTGGATAAGCGGAGAAGCAGGGTTTCCCCACTTACTCAGACCCAATTCGGAGATCCCAGGGACGGGTCTAGGTGAGTAGGGAA
>NW_005842137.1:1994773-1995131 GCF_000455745.1 Alligator sinensis
TCTAGGTCTCCATGCTTACTCAGACCCACCCTTGGGGTACCCAGGGCCCTGTTTGGGTAACTGGGGACAAATCCACCCACAGGTTTTCCACCCAGGTCTGGGTGAGTGGAGAAGATGAGCAGGACTGTCAGGGTGTGCGGTGCCTGATCCTGGCTCAGGAATTCTTGGGTTTTTCAGGACTAGACCCCTCATACCCCAGGAAAACACATCACCCTCCTTGTCCCATACCATCAATAGCAGGACAAGGGGTGGCATGTTTTGCCCGGTGAAGCAAATCACGTGTGTTGCAATGCATCCTGGCACAGCTGATCTGCTTCATTCGGCAATGTCTATTTCTGACTTAGGAACCAACCCCTGC
>NW_005842137.1:1995162-2005855 GCF_000455745.1 Alligator sinensis
AGCAGGACTGGGCTCTGTCCCCATGTCTCTCTTGGTTCAAGCAGTCAGTCAGGACTCATGAGATTTTTTTTCAGGCTCTACCACTGCGTCACTCTAACCTTGTGTGCTGCAATTTGTGAAGCTTCGTTATTGTGATTGCGTGTGCAAAGCAATTTGAAATCCAGGTTTCAGAGGGACTATGATATTGCAAGCTTGGGAGGGCATTTCCTGCCAGGACACCCAAGTTCTATTCTCAGCTCTGCTGCATCCTCACCCTTTACCCTTGGATACTTGAATGTGTGTTGGAAGGTTTAATTGCAATAATGAATGTATGTAAAAACAGTCTGCAGATGCGTTGACCGACAGAGATATCAGAAGCATGAAATATCATCCCTAAGTGCAACTGATATTTGGTTAAAAAAAGTAAAGGTTGCATGGACACTGATCTATTTAATTCTTTGCAAGAAAGCAAGCGTCATAAGCACGCACACACAATTCATCTCTGTCTCTGTGTGTGTTTGCTTTCAGATCATCATAGCGTGGGAAAGACACAAGCTGCTGGTATCTGACCCGGGGATTTATCCTGCTAATCTGATTACTGTATGATGGACGTGCCCAGTTGGAAGGAGATGGAGGTAGCGCTAGTCAGTTTTGACAATGCCCATGAGATAGTGGAAGATCCCTGTTATTCAAACGACCTTATCTCAGCTAGCCAATCGCAGAAGGGACGCCCCAGCTGTGCCAGCCTCCTGTCCAACTGGAGAATCCTCATCAATAGCGAGAATGCCAACAATGAAACCATTTTCTCCAAGTTTTCTGCTGAATTCAGTGAGCACTTGGGTGCAGAACGGGTGGATATGGATGAAGGTGACCAGAGAGTCATCATAAACATCGCTGGATTAAGGTTTGAGACGCAACTTAAAACCCTCAATCAGTTCCCCGAGACCCTACTGGGAGACCCAGAGAAAAGGATGCATTATTTTGACTCCATGAGAAATGAGTATTTCTTTGACAGGAATAGGCCTAGTTTTGATGGCATATTGTACTATTACCAGTCAGGTGGGAAAATCCGGCGCCCAGCCAATGTCCCAATAGATGTCTTTGCTGATGAGATCACCTTCTATGAACTGGGCAATGAAGCTATGGACCAGTTCAGGGAAGACGAAGGATTTATCAAAGACCCCGAGACTCTCCTGCCCACCAATGACTTTCACAGGCAGTTCTGGCTGCTGTTCGAGTACCCGGAGAGTTCCAGCGCCGCCAGAGGTGTGGCATTGGTCTCCGTGCTGGTGATTGTCATCTCCATCATCATCTTCTGCGTGGAGACTTTGCCTGAGTTCCGAGAAGAAAGGGAATTTAAGGCCACCAAAGAGGTCACTAGCAACGTGACCAAAGCCATGCTGGTCCCTAGCACCTTTACAGACCCCTTCTTCATCATAGAGACCACCTGCATCATCTGGTTCTCCTTTGAGCTCTTTGTCAGGTTCATCGTCTGCCCCAGCAAGTCTGAGTTCTTCAGGAACATCATGAATATCATCGATGTTGTCTCCATCATCCCCTACTTTGTGACTGTTATCACTGAGCTGATCCAGCATAGTGAACTCAATGGTCAGCAGAACATGTCCCTCGCCATCCTGAGGATCATTCGGCTGGTCAGGGTCTTCCGTATCTTCAAGCTTTCCCGGCACTCCAAGGGGCTGCAGATCTTGGGACAGACCCTCAAAGCCAGCATGCAGGAGCTGGGCTTGCTCATCTTCTTTCTCTTCATTGGAGTCATCCTCTTCTCCAGCGCCATCTACTTTGCAGAAGTGGACGAGCCACAGTCTCATTTCTCCAGCATCCCTGATGGGTTCTGGTGGGCTGTGGTCACCATGACAACTGTTGGCTATGGTGACATGTGCCCTACCACCCCGGGAGGGAAGATCGTGGGGACTCTGTGTGCTATTGCAGGGGTATTAACTATTGCACTTCCTGTTCCAGTCATTGTCTCAAACTTCAACTATTTCTACCACAGGGAGACAGAAAACGAAGAGAAACAGATTCTACCAGGGGAGGTGGAAAGACTACTTACCAGCGTGATTACAGGGAATGGCAGCATGCAATCTTTGAACAAGACCAATGGGGGGTGTTCTCGTGATAAGCCCCAAAACAATAACAGATCATGAACTTGACGGGACAGTATGGCGCCAGTCGGGGTTTGACAAACGAGGTATAAAATGTCAACACATTGTCATTTTTTTAAACAAAATTGGATTTTTTCTAGGCATTTTTCAGTCTCCAGTTTCCTGTGGCTGTTCAAATAAACACAACCTTTCTTATCTCTCTCCCATGTCCACTGGTCTATTTTATTATCTGATGCTCAGCTGTTTGTCATTTTACTTCTCAACTTAGAAATCTAAACTCATTTCCTAACTGATGCAAGATAACACCGCTGATACCTAGCTCTTCTCAGCTGTACATCTCGAAGTGTGTTAGACATGAAGTAAGCAATAAGCATTAGTATTCCACAGACACGTAAGCACAAGCAGAAAGAGATGAAGCAACTAGTTCGGGGTCATCCATCAGGTTAGTTGTAGAGGCAGAACTAGAATTCGGGTCTCCTGAAATCCGGACCAGTCTCTGATCTACTAGACCACAGCTGTCCGAGTGGTTGCCTTTAGGCTGCATGCATCCTGTGAGCAGCTAATTGTAGCAGGTGCCAGAGATGCTGAACTGGTGCAACTCGGGACCCCAGAGGTGTACGCCACTGCTGTTACCTCCCCATCTTCTTACCCACCACCAGATTCACAGTCTTCAGTCACCTGTGAGACTGGTCACCTATTTGAGATGCTTTCTCTCAATACAGGTAGGCGCCAAGTCTGATCTTGCTTGGGAAGGCTTTATACCACAGTCACTCCACTGTTTGAAATGAAAGGTACTCCTGATTTGGGTGAGTGAAAAGAGAATCAGGCCTAATGGAGTTACTCCTGATACACACCAGGTCAAGTGAAAGCAGAGCTGGGCTTCCCGATTCCAGTGTGTGTGCATGTGTGTGTGCACGTGTGATCTGACTCCCCAGCTATTTTATGCTCCTGCTCCAAAATGGCTGTGCCAATGAAATTCTGTTGCTTGTAGTGTCAAAGCCAGAAGGAAGTGATGTTGGTGAGTCAGAGAGTGTCTGCGGGCATGTTTTCCAGCCTTTTTCCCTCATCAAATTCAAACACATGGATCTTACTGTAGTTCGGTTTAAGAAATGTTAATTGGCCCATATTAACCTGACTTGTGTAGCCAGGATGATTGCTGCTGCTTCAGGATGATAGTGGTAGGAATGTTTTATGGGAATCATAAGTAAGAAAATGAGCATGAACCAGGAGTTTCTCAGCCTTACCCGTCTTGAGCCCAGTCCCAAGCAGATATAATAGGGAATGGTGGCAGACGCCCTTTCCCTTTAGGTTAGGGACAGAAATTACATGTAAACCGGTATAAGTGATCGGAAATTGGTTCAGCTCCTTAACACAACAAAAGTTCAGTGCATATAAACCACTTTCTAAATGGCCAAAACCAGTTTAAGACATACCTGGATGGATATAGTAGCAGACTTAACTGATTTAGGTTAAATCAGTTTATTGAACATCTGTCTCAGGTCCCCTCCATATTCAAGTTAACTCACAGTCCCCTAGCATCCCAAGATGCTTTGCACCTCCCTCACAAACCCTCCCTTGCAGGGTGGGCATGCTAGCCTTAGTCCAAGCTGTCTGTTCCAGCCACAGAGAGATGTGCTCTAGCACCCCCTTCTGGCCTGGGCCATTGCAAGCCTCTGGTTGCATTTCTGGAATCAAAAGTGCATGTCTGTTCATTTGCTTGCTGGTTCAATCTACACAGCTTAGAATAACCCGAGAAGATTGAATCGATTTGGTCTCGGGTTTTTTTGCCTGTCTATACTTAGCCTTAGTGCCGCTGTGTCCTGCGGGCAATGACAGGCATTGCAGTCCCTTTGCTCTGCAGAATAATCTGCTTCCAGCTCTCTGCCTTGAGGCTCCCAGCTACTCTGATGGGCTGGAGCAGAGGCAGCACCGGTGCATGGCTGCCCATCTACAGAAAGGGGCATAAGAGCACTGCCACAAAAGCTGCTGCAGTCATTTCATTTCCCTGCCTGACAGGTGGTGTGTGCTTCACAAGCCCCTACCTTGTGAGGCAGTTATCTATCGCTACTCCAATTGTGCAGATGGGGTAACTAGGGCTTGAAGAAGGGTTACATGAAGAGCCAGAACTGGGGATCTTTGGATAAAATCCTGCTCCCTTTAAACCAACGAAACCATTTTCCCCATTTTTGTCTCCTGACGCTATTTGCTAAATCTGACACAAATCCGTGACTCGTTCCGTTCACCATGAAATGGCATTTTCTTCTTAATGAACTGCATGTCAGGAAATTTCACTCATCTCTAAGTTTCAGTTAATTTATGCAAAAAAATTCCAGTGTTGACTCCAGCATTTCCTGAAGAAAAATCAATTGCACAGAACATTGCCTTTGACTTCAAAACAGTCCTTGGTGAAGACAGACACTTCAGGAACCTGTATAATGGAGGAGGGGAAAAAAAACCCCAAACCAACAAAGAAACAAACAGAAAGCACAGAGAAAGGGCCCTCTGAGGGACACCAATGGCATCCCTTTACCGTGAAACACTGTCAAGCGGGGGTTCTCAAAATTTTGAGACTCAGTCTTCCTTGGACAATGCGAGCTTTTAGTTTTCACCCATTTTTTGACTACAGAAAAAACACTAAAGCAATTCTTCTGTTGCAAAGAACTTGGAGAGACCACAACAGGTTAAAATGTTTTTGATGCGGTTGATTCCATATTTAAAGCCCTCGGTTTATCTTGTCAATTGTGTTTGTGCACTTAACAATGCTCACACTACATGGTGCCCCTTGGCACACTTGGTCTCACAGCACCACAGGATGCTACCGTACCCTGGCTGAGAATCACTGCTATAAAGAATAGCAGGTAATCACTGCACTGCTGCAAATGAATTGGCAGTCGTGTGTGTGGAGCTGGGTGTATTTGCAGCACAGCTGGGGTTGGTATTAACTGCAGTCCATGCAGGCTAGCCAGTGGATCTGCAGCAGATTGAGGCCCTGCAGTCTGTGTAGAGAGGAGTCTGCTAACATTTTTCTGCTCAGCCACAGTTGTCAGATCTGTAGGCATAAAATCTGGGAACCTGATGCACTGTGTAGATTGGGGTGTGCTCAGCATTGCACCACAAGAAAGCATGCGGTGATTAACTGGGTGAGCAGATAAAGCTGCTCCCAGCACAGCTGCCCTCTTAGCGCCCAGCTGAACTTTTTCTGCAAAAATAGATTTCCTCTGGTCCCAAGATACCTTGCAGTTGGCCTGAGCTGTGCTCTTCCTTTCTGGTCTTGTGACAAAGGACTTGAGGTGCTATTAATAATGCACCTTGCCATTACACATCCTGGTGTCTGCATTGTTGCTGCTGCTACTCACAACCGTTGCAGTGCTGGTTCGATGAAAGTAACTCAAGGGCAAAAACAGACATACCATTTCTGCCTATTTAATGTCCACTGCTGAAGGGAGCTATGAGTGAGATGAGAAGATGCCTATTGTGGATGTTTGTAGGGTCCCCGGAGCTGCGTTACAGTGCAGGGAACTGGTGGATGAGCTGCAATTAACTGCATTAGATTGCAATGCCCAGAGTTCCTTGCTGCCATGATGGGATAGAAGCAACAGAGGAATTTAAGAAAAATGGAGCATGTGTCTTTGAGATCAATCAAGCATGATGCTCATTTGAGGGTGGCCTGATTGTTCTGCTCTGGTGGAATAGGCGCATAGGTACTGCACCAGGGCAGGGATTTGCAGAAAGACTCAAGTGCTGAACACTTTTAATAATCTTGTTCTTGACTGTGGGGGCTGTTAACTCAACCATCCTGTTTGCTCCACAAAGCAGCAGCAAATCTACACCCGTTTGCATGTGGATGTGTCAGAGGAGCAACAAAGCTGCTCATCTCACAGTGCTGTACAAGCCAGGGTCATGCCCCCATTCTGCACTTGTGAAGATTCAGGAACCTCCACCGTTCCCCATCCTCTTCACCATTTCTAGCCTCACATGGACACTGTGCACATGGCAGCTTCAAGGCCTTCTTGGACATTATAAACAGCATTACAATGCCTTTGAGTGTCCAACCCAACACTGAAGATACCCCCACCCATTCAGGTGCCTTTTTCCACTCATGTAGTGCATACAAAGGCAAGGCAGGCGACGTAGTGCATATCACTGCATAGGGGAACTTGCAGAGGCTTCCCAGCTCTACTGACCAGGTAAAACCCTATCCTTCTTTTCCTGTGTCTTGGGTTAGACCCAGCACTCCATTGTCTGTACTGCTCAACTTTGCTTCCAAGGTCTAAATTCAAGCAAATAGGATTTGATGGGAGGAACTCTGGGTCTTGTCTCCCTTCTAACACCCTAAATAGCAGGTTGGCTATGGCATGAATGAAACAGTAGAATGCCAGGCCAGTGGGACTGAATATTACCTTACGCACTGGACTCTCTTCATCAGCTGTTTTTACTGCCTGAATAAGTACACTCTGCATAATTGAATGAGGCAAACAGTGAACATAAGGAGAATGTGTAGCACGCGGGCATTGTAATGGAATATGGAGCCTTCTACCTTTTGTTACCCAGGGTTTGTATTGAGCAAATGGTGGTATTATCTGACTGTTCAGCAACCAAATTGGCATGTGGGACCTGCTATCTGGTACAAAACCAATGCACCAATGTTATCACCACCTGGTCCTGCTCAGCCTTGATGTCAGCATGCTTAAAGAGCTGGTGCCAGACAGCATAAGTTAGAGCAGCCTTATGTCTACCCCAGGGGCAGGCAATTATTTCGGGTGGAGGGCCGCTTACTGAGTTTTGGCAAGCCATCGAGGGCCACATGACAGGCAGCCAGGGGCAGAGAAATATCAATTTTCTAAATTTTTTTAGGGGCCCTGCAGGCCGGATAGAATGGCCTGGTGGGCAGCATCTGGCCCACGGGCCGCATTTTACCCACCCCTGGTCTACCCTAACCTATGCTAGGAACAGGGTTGACACACACAAGCTTAAAGGGCAGCTTGTCCCACCAACACACATCTTGCAGCTGGCAAGATCTGTGTGATGTTTCTGGGTAGTTTAGTGAAGCCTCCAAACTTTAAGGCACTTCTGGCTCAATGAATCTAGGCTCTCAGCCTTTTCACTTTCATGCAGGGCTAAAAGAAAAGCAATAAAGAATTCAAGGAAAACAAATCAATAGCTGCTATAACCAGAGTTTCACAGCAAGAGGAAAAGAGCAATGATTTTGCAAAACAAACCATCCGGCGAGACAAAATGAACTCATTTCACTGCGCTCTCTTATTAAAAAAGAGAGGAAGGATCTGAACAACACTCTGATTGCTGCATTGGTTTTGCAGTGGGACTTAGCCTCTTCCAAAAGTTCAGAAACACTTTTCTCTTTGTGATATGAAGAGTGCAGGAAAGAACATTTCAGGACTATCTGCTTTTTTTCCCAGCTGCACCATTTACTATTTTCAAGCAGAGTTGCCTTGTGAGTAGTGATGGATATTCACATTGAAATCTCTCTTACTGCTACCTTGGACAAAGGACACATTCCCAGGGAGATGATTCAAAAGAGAGTTATTTTACAGTAAATGTATGCAGTCTGACTCTCTCTTCATTCTTACATGTTGTTGGAGCTCCAATGACCTGAATAACGTGAGTCCTCATCTATACCAGAGTGGTTAAGAGAAGGAGCAGGTCTCATGGTGCTACTCCTGATTTATACCAGGGATGAGGGGATATCGGGTGTGATGGGGCTTTTGCTAATTGATATTGAGGGTGAAGGGAAACTGAGCTCTTGATTGACACAGGAGCGAGCAAGAAGCAAACTCAGTTCATTTCTTTAGAAAGGCGCAATGTAGATCCTCTTTTTAGTCTAAATGAAAGCTGATTTCAAAACATTTCTTTTCTTCTATAATTTGTGGCTTCCTTTAACCATGAGGCAGGAGCTAAATCCAGATCCCAGTGGAGGCACCAGAAAGATGCTGCTTTGGTTCAAGACCCCAATCAATGAATCCACAATGATATACTCATAGATGCGATCAAATTGCCAGTTAGGAATTTTGTTATTCAAATAAAGAAACCAAAATCTTGGGGCAGGCATTCTTTTTTTTATGTTCACTGGTGCTTTTGATGCATGGATTTCAAAGGAACATTGTATTGCACCAGGAAAAGTTGACACACCAAACAGGAAAGTGCATTGTCAGTGGTAAGGCAGTAGGTCAGTGTCAGAGCTAGGTTTAGATCAGGGGTGGGCAAAATATGGCCTGGGGGCCAGATCCAGGCCATTCTATCCAGCCTGCAAGGCCCCTAAAAATGTAGAAAATTAATATTTATTTGCTCCTGGCTGCCTGTCAAAGATGACAGGAGCCAGGAGCAGTAGTACCCACATGAAGCTGGCGGCAGGACCCAGCAGCAAGGCCTGCCCAGCCCTCCCCAACCAGAAATCCTGCCTAGCCCCTGGGATTGTGGGGCTGTTCCTGCTTCCCTGCACTGAAGAGGGAAATGCAGCCCATGACAGCTTGCCAAAACTCGATAAACGGCCCTCCACCCAAAAGAATTGCCCGCCCCTGGTTTAGATCTACCTGTCTAGAGCCTTCTTTATTCAAGCTCTGCTCCCAGACAGGGTCTGGGAGAGTTTCTGTACAACAATATCCCACTGATATTTAAATATTTGCATAAAGCATTGCTGCTTATAATTGCATCTGTCCAACACATTGAGCTGTATGAACACCTGAGCTAAGAAGCTGCTTGTTTTGATATAAGTGAAGTCAATTTGGAAAAGTAATATTGGTATTGCTAGCTGGAAAACTGAAATATTTTGACTTCTAAGGGATTTTCTCTTTGTTCTTTCTAACCAAAACAATTTGCCCAAATCACTATGAATTTGTTAAAATAAATAAATCAGTCAACAGCAAGTTGCATTTTTGGTGCAAAGAAATCCAGATGAAAAATTGTACCCTATTAAAATGGTAACTATCAAAGTACAGGTTGGGGCTGGGGTGGGGTGGGCTGGCGAGCATGGTAGACAGCCCAGAGGCCACACATTTGAGGCCGTAGAAAGTTGTTTTTCTTTTCCGAACACCAAAGCATTGAACATTTTTGGCTATTTTTAAAAGAGCTTCAGTCTATTTTCATCTGGAAAAAAATGTGGTTTTCAGAGTTTTATTTATTTGTATTTTTGCTGAAAGATTGAGATTTTTCCACTAGTTTTCAACATTTTTTCCCATTTTCATTAATATTTTTCAAGTGAGGGGGAGGGTGGAGAATAGCAACTTATAAATGTATTCAACTGAACCCCTTCCCTTTCCCCAATGGTATATTTTTCCTTCACCAGATGCAACAGGCAATGTTGCTTCCCCTTTTTTCATTGCTGAAAGGTTATATCCTCCCCTAGGCTTTGCCAAGATTGGAACCCAATTAAAATGCCATTATTTCTCAGCAATAACATCTGCTGTGGAAACTAGTTCCCATGTCCAGCTTCAGACTAGAAACGGCAGAAAGGAATAAAGTCATTAGAGAGTTTCCTTTTTGTATGGTTTTGCATAGCATCATTATAACAATAATCATTGCGTTTTACCTAAATCCCACCTGTGAACACCATGCCAGAATAAAAGTGCCTTTTTACCCCCCTCTGGTATTGTTTTGACTCAGAAATCATTTACCTCTTTGGCTGTTTTCATTTATTTTCAACTGTGCTGGCTTTTTTTGTCATTTTAAATGACAAAGCAATTGACCCTTGTTGGGTGATCAAAGCGTATATTTTTAATGCTATTTTCAATGCTTCAGTCAGCTTTTTTTTAGTCCAAGGAAAAGGGATCGGAGAAAAAAGTAAAATAAAATTATGTGCATGCATGTGCGTGAGACAGGGAACAGAAACAATGCTTTGAGTTTTCAAAGGCAGAACACACAGAAAATAAAGGTCCCCGTAGTTTGGCTACAGTGAGGAAGAGCTTTTTAATCAGGGTTATTCAACGACCGAGCAGCAGCACTGTATAAAAGTCCCAAAATGTAATCTCTCTGGCTCCTCTTCCCTACCTAGAAAAATTAAAAGCCAGAACTTAGGCTGCAAACCTTCAAAGAGACCCAGGGACTTGGGGCAATTTCTGGGATCCTGCATGAGATAATCCAAAAAATGGGCCTGGCTTTCAGAACAGGCTGAGCACCCCGGCTCTATAAACCAGGACCCTTTAAGGGGATGCTAACCTTGAGGAAAACTGACTTCACGGCTCAAGAGGAGGCATCGGGATCAAGGACTTCATCAGCCCAAGCACGTCTCCACGAGATGCTGACTGCACAGTAGCCCCATACTACTGCACAGTAGTGTTGTGTGGCAAAAACCATGCTGAGATGCTAGCATGCAGAAGTATTAGGCTACTGCACAGTAGCGGCGCTTAAAAGACGTTCACTGTTGCTACTGCATGGTAACTCCGGTTACTGCGTATTTATTTAGTACTTGCTTATATAAATGAGCAATGACTACTCAGTAGTGTCTCGTGCAGATGCACCCAATGGGCCCTAAACCTGCAGCCAAATGCAACCTGAGGACAACCTGCCTGCCATCTGATAACCTCAGGCAACCTCTCTACATTTTACCAGCTACAGTCCATCACCTGTTAACATTCCTG
>NW_005842137.1:2005886-2027682 GCF_000455745.1 Alligator sinensis
AGCCCCACCTACTCGCCTCACACCTATCATCTCTCTTGGCCTCTGATCCTCAATGCCACACATTTGCATTTTCACAGACCTGCATTTTGCATCTTGGCTTCTATTCCACCCAGGAGAGCACAAAACAACAGCAGACTCTCCCGGTGCCTGCAGAAGGGTTTGTGCCCGAAAGCTTGCAAAGAACAATTTTTCCAACTATTTAGTTGGTCTAATAAAAGATATCACATTTACCCAAAGAACCTTGTCTGCCTGGGTACCGCCAGAAACCTTTTCAAATCCACATGGATGCTTTTATCTAGTAGTGGAGGAGGAGGGGGAAATCCAGGCTGGGGGCAAACGTGTTGGCTAGTCTCACGGACACCTGGAAACTCAGCAGGCACATTTTTGTCACTTTGTAGTTTTATGAGCTGATTTAAACTCGGAGACCTTCCAAAAGGGTTTAGTCTTCCACCTGGCCTTGGAAAACAGATGATCCTAAGATCTCCAGGGTATGAACTTTGCCTTCATCTGGTTTGTTACAGCAGCTACCACAACAGTATCCAGCCCATGAACTGGGTTCCCAGGTGCTACTGCAAAGACAAAGAATTAAAGATGATAGCAACACTCCCCAAGTAGTAAAACACAGAAGACCATTGAGAATCGTTTGATTTATTTGATCCAGGATAGAAATCTTTGATCCTGTAAGTGTCTTTATGACAGCAGTGAAAGCTGTTCTGTAAAAATTGACCCGAGAAAGAAACCAGACCTCAAACACTCGTTTTGAGCAAGTTTCTCCAGACGTTGTGGGCAGTCATCTCATTCGAGGAAGCACGGTGCCAAATCCAGGATCTCATTAGCAGAATCAGTGGAGACAGAGGAAGAGAAATGAGGTATCTCTGCTGAGATGTGATCACTGGCCATGATGCGCTAAAATCCATGACCCCGCCAGCCAACGGGATAAATAACCAGGGGCCTGGGACAAAAACAGAGCTTTGGAGAAAACTCTATCAATCCTTCAATAAGCCACGACAGCAAAAGCCAAGCGAGCCTAGTGTGGATAATGAGGATGACGGCTCTGCAAAGGTCTCTCTATTGCCAGTCAAGCTCACACACTTGACAAGATGAAATGAAGGCAGGGGGTGGAATTCAGCTGCAGCTTTCACATACAGTTGATTTGATCTGTGTCTCTGTGATGTTGTCCTGACTGCCCTTGCTTAGTGGCGCCTTTGTGCAGATACTAGCCTGCTCTCAAACCCCTTCTGATCCCATTTTCTCTCAACTGGGCAGAATCGGCTCCCTCCTCTCATGGCTTGGGTGCAGCCCTATGGCTGCACAGTGCAAAGGAAGGGTTGAAACAGGGTCTCTGGGACTGCTGTAGATGCTAGGGCCCAGATCCTCAACAGGTGTAAATCAATGCAGTTCTATTGATCGGGATGTAGCTGTAATGATTGGCACTCGATGAGGATCCAGCCCTCACTCTGCCCAAAACACTGGATGAGGAGAGTGCAGTTGTAGCATCGGTTTATATAGTGTGGCCTGGTGAGCAGAGCAGTGGTCTGGGAGCCAGAAGAACCATGTTCGATCCCAGCTATTCACTGGGTGACTTACAGTGAGTCCCTTCCAGTCCCTGTGCTTCAGCTTCCCCATCTGGGAAACTAGATTTCATAGACGTTAGGGCTGGAAGGGACCTCACAAGATCATCAGGACAGACCCCCTGCCCAAGGAATGCTGGAACCTGTCCCCACCTTTGGAAAACCCTGCGTAATCGCTGAATGGTGCCTGATACAAGACATGAGCCCACAGGCCCACATCCCATT
This sequence comes from Alligator sinensis, assembly GCF_000455745.1. Taxonomy (NCBI): domain Eukaryota; kingdom Metazoa; phylum Chordata; order Crocodylia; family Alligatoridae; genus Alligator; species Alligator sinensis. The sequence goes on from NW_005842137.1 coordinate 2,007,683, forward strand.
TCATCCCCTAGGAGATGTCTGTGGTGAATCCATGTGCAGATTGCTGCTTTGAGAAAAACCTTAGCTGCGGTCTAACAAAGTCTTGTTCATGCAGAGCCAGCCAGGTGCCTGATGATGCCCATTCTAGAGGGCAGCAAGGATTTCATCCCTCTGCCTTCCAAGAGATTGCAAAAGGTTAATAAACATCTGCAGTTCAAAGAGCAGAGGGAGCCAGAAGGCAACTCGGCACGCGTGGCAAGGCATGTTAAGCAGCCATAAGTGGATGAGCATGTGAGGACATGCAGAGTCCCCCCTCCGCCTGGGCCTGCCAGGCAGCTCCCTGTTTACATGGCGTTGTCATCAGCAGATGAATTCGGAAGCTTTGCCTGGCATCTAGTGGGAAGTCTCAGTACTGTCTCATGCAGTAAGTGGAGCAGGCTGAGCTGTGCCAGCTGCTCAGTCTCTGGGGGTGCTAATCATTCTGCTTCTTGGAGAAGGTGGCATTGAGTAATTGCTGTCCTTGGCTTGGAGTGAGTGAGTCATCTAGCATCTCTGTTGCTTAGGTGCCTATTTGACATTGCATTTGTGTGTCCTGGGGGGAACAGTTGGAGGCTGGGGAGGAATGTCCAGGAACTGGCATTTCTAGGGGTGCTGATGAAAGAGCATTTATTGGGACTTGACAGTACCTGGTTGCGTGCACAGTCCTCGGTGCCAGGGGAGTGGCTGTTGCAAAGGGCTTCTAGGGGCAGTGACTGGGGCAGATGAGGCTGCTTGTCCAGGCAGAGCCAGTCCTGTCATGGCTCTTTCTCAGTTCAATGCTAAGTGCATAGGAGATCCCTATGCAATGAGTCTGCCTAACCCCTCCAAGGACCCCTTCCCCTCCAAGCACTGCTGAGAGCCTGTCTCTTTGCTCTGGGCTGCTCCCTCTACTCCTTGTATCTGAAGGGGATTGTGCAAAAGAAAAGATGCTCTGATTTTAGTGGCATTTCTTCCAGGTAGGTTCTGTTGGCGAGCTGAGTTAAGCCTAAGCCATGCAGACAGCTTCCAGCATCTCCCAGTAGCTGCCAGAAGCAAGTGAGGACTATTGGCTTGTCTTCACTCCCAAGTTATTGCAAGCTCTTATCTGACTGTTGTCCTTATCCTGTATTGCAACACACAAAGGCGTTATGTGTGATGGGGCTGCGCACCTGGGTTAGCTTGTCAGGGTGCAGAGGCCGAGAGCTGCTAGTGCTAATACTCCAATTGGTAACCCAATAAGTCTGTACTATGGGTGCAGGCCTAAGTCACTCAAAACCCTCCAGTGCTTTCCCATGGTCCTCCTGGCCTGTATTTTCTTGCCATCTCCCTATTCCCTGCTTCCAAGTGGAAAGTCACTTACTAATTAAGGTAGCCCAATCAATACCCCTGTGTGGGCACTCTTGAGCATGGCTTTGCAAGGAGGTCTCTGCCCCTCAATTAGAGACTCATGCTGGGTTGGCAGTCACCCCAATTAACTCCACAGTGGTCAGGTCTACATGAGAAGCTGACTGCACAGTTGGTACTGTGCAGTCATTTAGTACTTGCATAATGAAGTTAGCATCCCTGCACAGTTGCTTAGAGATGCTTACTGCTCAGTAGCTCATTACTGCTGCGCAGCAGTGTCACATCACAATTCATGCCCAGCAACACTACTGCACAGTGGTAACAAGCTACTGCGCATAACGTCTTGCGTAGATACAGCCAGTGAAGACCAACCCTGAGTGCAAAGTGTCCAGGTCCCATTGTGGAGATAAATGCTCAAATGAAGAGGGAGGAACAGGCAGGTAAATGCTCCCAATCCATCAGCACTGAGGGTTTCCAGATCCTGGAGCAGTTGCCCTAGTACTGCCGATCAGAAGGCAGGTAAGTCAGCTGCCATTCCCTGTACGCTCTAACTACCTCCCTGAAGGGACTGTTACTGTGATCTCTATAACACTGTAGTACCTCTCCCCCCGTAAGACGTTCGGGCCACTATGGTTGCTCTAGTGGCCTCATCCAGAAAAGCCTGAATGATCTGAGTGTTAATATACCCCTCTCTGTGACCTTTAGCAAGCTCTTTTCCTCACTGTGCCTCAGTTTCCTCTTCTGTAAATGGGAACAATGATGCTGATTTCCTTGTGAAGCCCTCTGAAGCACCAGATAAGAGGTAGGCATTGTTTTCCAGCCCTATCTATGAATCTTCTTGCAGCCTCTGAGTAATGCCTCAGTGCTTGTTTTAACAGACAATTGCAGTCTCCAGAGCGTGGCCACTAGGTGACACTCCAGGACAAACATTGGCCCTGAAACTGCTTTGCTAACCACTGAATTTCATGTAAAAGGTCCAATTCACAGAGTCGTGATTAGGGACTGCACTGCAGTTGTCGCTGGGTATTGTGTCTTGGGCTACCCGACAGCTGAGCTGGAGTCATGTTGTTCAGAGCCAAGTCTCAAACTCCCCAGCACTCCACACCAGTTAGATCTGACATTTCTGGTCCCAGAAGAGATCACAGCATACCACCGCCCCTTTGCTGAGTGCCCCGTGAGAAAGAGAAAAATGCTCAGTCCCATTGGGTGAGGTGGGAAGCCCCTAACAGCACAGGCTGGTGGGCTAGCCCTCTAATTAGGGGCTTTAGCATCCCAACAGCTTTGCAGTCATCCACCCAGAAGGACACTTTGGTGTCCTTATGCTTTGCCACCACCTTTGTTCAGATCCTGGAGCCGGAGAAGCTTCCTCCCTTTCCTCCGGCCATTTCACAATGCTTTGCATGCCTTAATGGGGCTGCCATTCCAGGAGAAGCATGCCAACTAGGACAGCATTGGTCCTTGAAAGTGAGATTTTGGGGACCGCTGCCCCCTGGATTTTCACACGTCTTGGGCAACCAGAAAGTAAAATGGAAATACATCCCATTTTTTGAGCTCTTTCCATTTGAATATTACGTGAGCACAGAGACTTAGCAAATCCAGCCCCATCTCGTGACACTGGAAGGTATCATCCTTATTTTGCACATAGGGGAAACTGAGGCAGGGAGCAATGGGATGTCCTGCCTTTGGATGCACACCTGGTTGGTAGGCTAGCATGGAGTTAGAGCCTTGAGCTCCTTGCTCATAAACCAATACAGTCTCGTTCCTCACCAAGCTGGGATGATAGCCATGTTCTGTTCTCATAGGGGATGTATAACTCTCTAGCTCTGTACCTTAGCATGTAGCTTGTTTTCCTCCAGGTTTCCTCTTCAGTGCACCATGGAAAAGCCTAAAGACTATTTAGGCCCTGTCCTGGAAGGAAATAATCCACAGAAGGAAAGAGAAGCTCTGAGGCTTTCAGTGTGTGGGGTTTCCTAGGAAGTGCTTTCCTGGTATCTCCTTCCAGAAGTCAAGAGTTGTTCTTTTTAAGCCCAGTACTACCCTTTAAGTAGTCAAAAATGATCCAGGCCTCCAAACTGTAAAGACGTCTCAGGTTATCATCAAGTCAAATGGGATTAAATATAACAACGATAAAGGGAAGTAAGGGAACTGTCTGCCGGTTCATGTTTCCATGTGTCAAGGGCTGTAAATGTGCCACTGCATAACAAAAGCTGAGGTTCTCACATACTAATGTGACTCCAGGAGCTGGAGCTTTGTGAAAAGGCTGCAAATATCCCAGAAATTTTGGCGATAGAGATGACAGTGTTAGGAACCACACATGTTAAAACTGTGGTTCAGATTTTGCAAAAAAACCAAAGACTCAGATACTGATCTGATGAGAATTTAGATTATAATCTGAACTCTATCAGAAAGAGGGAACCCAGCACAGAAGATCCAGGAGTTGGTGTAGTAGAGAAAAGGGAAGAGAAAAGGAGAAAAAAAGATAATGAAGGAGGGGAGGAGGAGGAAAAGAACAATTGATAGAGGAAAATAATGCCTTCTTAGCACTTATGAGACTTTATCCGCTATCTTGGCATCATCCCCAAGGCACTGAGAGTATGCTCCCCGTGTATACCACCTGGAGATGTACTGCAGGTCTCTGCATCCGAGTGCTCATGTTACAGCATTAGAAACAGCTCAGTTATAGAGGGGATTATGGCTAGTTTTTTCTCTCCTGAGATTCCCCTCTTGTTTCTTATACATGGTGCGCTGGTCTCGGAGTATAAAAGTGGCTCCTGGAATTAGTCCTATGTCTTGCTTTACATGGGCAAGCTAGTATGAAATAAGGTGTGGTGTGAATTCGAAGTCTAATAGCTATGTTACATTTACTCCCTGTATGGACGTTCTTTCTAGGTAGACTAAGCGACAGTATCCAAAAGCACTTTTAGTGCAGAACAAAGCCGTCCATATAAAAATACCAGTGTAGGGTAGCTACTTCCTTGTGTACGTGAGTCCCCAAATCATATTTGAATAATGCATTGGGCTAACTTCTACAAACGGAAGAAGCTACGTCCTGGCTGGTGCAAATTCAGTTCAAGAGAATGCTGACATTGATGTCAGGGAAATCATGAGGCTCTTCTGCAAATGAGGAAGGCGAGTAAAAAAACAAAACAAAAGAAAAGATAGTTCCTCTGTTTGGTTTTTTTCCTTTCTGTTTCTGCAAAAACATCCCTTTTTAGCCTGGAATATGCTGAATCTCTAGTAAGGGCCCTCCCAGAATCGACAGCTCTGAGAACTCCCTCCCCCTTTCTTTGCGTGCCGCGGTTCATGGTGTGACACACTGACTCAGTGGACTAACGACGTTCTTACAGCAAGAACCAGGCACACACAGGCTATTGATTTCCCCTGAGCAGAGCACACATTTACACGCCTCGGGGCAGCTGCAAAGGGAAGCACTCAGACTCCAGAATTGCCACTGTTTGGGCTGCCCATGCCCATATCAACTGGCCTCCGACCTCTCAAACCCACTTGCTGCAAGAGTCTGACTCTTCTCCCATGCAGTTAGAGCCATTTCTTTTGGCCAAAACTTTTTCAAGGCAAAAGATAAGTTTAATCAAAATGAAATGATGTGTGGAAAGGGCTAGGCTTTTGGGCACAGGTATTCAGCCTGAACTTTTCCTCCCCCCTCCTTTTGAATTGTCACTTTCCTTTTGCTGCGGTTTTTGAAAATAAAGAAAAAATCAACTCTTAGTTTCCAGATTTTCCCCTTTTATTCCACCTCCCCCCCTTCTCCCTCACAGAGAGAAGTAAGGAAAAAGTAACAACAAAAAATGGGCAAAAAGTGGGGAATGCCTCAAATTAAAACTAGAGTATTAAAAACCAATGGTTCCCATTTTCAAAACCAAAAAGAAGGTGAAAGCGTCCATTGAAAATAAACTAGTTGCTTTAGTGTGTCAAATTTTACATTTTTTATGGAGAAGGGAGTGTCATTTCTATTGGCTCTGCATCTTACTGGTCCCCCAGCCCCTGCCTCCTCCACAGCTTGGGCACGTAGGTGACTCCAAACTAGCAAGACAGGCAATACGTGAAGGGGCAAATCCTCAGCTGATGTAAATTGCCATTCTTCCACGATTGCTGTGGCAATTCACATTAGGTGATGACCTGCCACATAATGCTTCACTGCTTCCTTTTCACACTTGCTCCTCCTGGAGTAGATCCCGATGAGGTGAGTGCTCCAGCAGCACTTTGAATCACTTCTTACACCACTTGAAAGATCTCATGCCATGAGGCAGGGATCCTTTCCCTTCCTGGGCATGCCTCCATGGTACAGTCCTATGGAAAGTCCATAAATGGATTTATCAAGGGCTTCCTGCTCTTTGCTCCCTGTTATACTTACATCTGCAAAAGCAAATCCATTAGGGTATATTCCAGTGAACCTCATCCCTGCCCTGCAGGATAGGGATTTAACCCTGCTTCTGTTTGATAGCTGGGAAAAAAAAGAGGTTCAGAGGTCTAGTCAAAATGAGATCAGAGTGGATGTGAGAACTTGAAACTAATCCAGAGACTAAATCTTCATGAGTCATTGGAGCACCGCAGTTTAGTTTTCACATTGCTCTAGACCTTCTAGATGTGGATCAACATGAAATAAAAGATCACAAAACACTTCCCACGCCCACACTCTTCTTGAAATCAGCCCTGTAATTGTGGGAGAGGCCAGAACCTGTCCGTCTAACTGTTGTGGTGGACACTACAGACAAAAAACATATCTATCTTTATTTATCTGTCCGCTCTGCACTGAAGCTGATAGCTGTCTAGCGGTTCACAAGGCATAGAAGGAAAGGTTGAGAGCTTTGCATGTTTAGTTTGGAGAAAAGGGAATTAAGGGGGAACGTGACAGCAATCTTCAAATATTGGAAAAGCTGCCATAAAGAAGAGGGAAAGCAAACTGTTCTCCCTTGTGGAGGACAGGACACAAAGCATTATATCTCAGGAAATGCTCTGTTAGTGTTGCAACAGTGAGGCAATGGAATTGACTGCCCAAGCGGTAGGGGACGTTTTCAAGGGTAGGCCGGGTAGGCATTGGACGGGGATGACGTAGGAGTAGCATTCCTGTATTCTGGCCGGGGTTGGACCAAATGAACCTTGAGGTCCCTTCCAACACAGTGATTGCATAGGACTGTGCCAGGAGTGGGTCAACTCCACGATCTTTCTGGCTACAACCAACATGGCAATGTAGTCATGAGCCACGGGATGCAAAACTTCAGAGATGTGCATGCCGCACTCATTGATCTGCTCAGAGAGTCCAACCATTTCTCTTTCTTTGGGAGCTATGTGAAATGATCTGGGAGGTGTCATTTGGCCACCTGTGTTCAGTCAGACACGTTGAGAGCAGGAGATGGCAAGCAGCCAGAGAGGAGGGAGAACACATGCACTTTGAGGAGTTTGTTTTTTTGCAGAAGTAGATGCAGCAGTGCCTACCCAATATAAGCTGCTCTCAGCAATTTAAAGTTCCTTCATGTTTTTGAGGAGACTAATTAAACCCACATTTACTCAGTGCAGTGGCACCATGCTGAGCAGATTCCACTTCTTTCTTCTGGGTGAGTACTAGACCCGTGGCTAGCAGCTGGGCCGCGGGGAGGACATACTTTCTCCTATTAGTAGCAAATAAGCCCATCTTTGAGACCATGGTCCCTGGAATGAGAGAATTGGGGAGTATTGAAAGGACCTTTTCTCCAGAAATTTCAATTGGGGGGGGGGGGGTGCAGACTGTTTAAATCACATTCAGGTGATTTGAGTTCACAAGTGTTAGAAAATACTTTATTTTCCTAAAGCCCAAATGTAGAGTCTGCCTGTTAATGGCTGTACATGAATCCAAGAGCTTCTAAACGGTTGTAAAATTAATTATTATTATTAGCAGGAGTAATATTTTATTGTAGCACCATTAACTAACAAGCCACTCAGCATGTAAAGTACCTCAGTTTATACTCCCCTAGATCTAATTGCCTTCTCATAGTGACCTATAATTTATGCCCTGCTGCATAACACGGAGGCATTTCCCCCTGTAGTATTAGTGAATTGCAGACCGGTCTAAATGAAGTCCAGCAAATATATGGCATGGACTCCATTGCTAGATCCCTCCCCATCCTCCACTCTTTCTAGTACTGGAGGACAAGGAGGATAGCCAGAGCTCCTTTGGGATCAGACTGAGATAGAGCAACATATAGCTTTTCTTGAATCAAAGCTCATTTCAACACAAAGCCCAGCGTTTGCAAAATCTCTTCTCTACGTGCTCTGTACAGACGGAAATGAGGCAATATAGAAAATAACAGAAGGGCAAGGGAAAAGCTAAAGGAGTTGGTATGTGAAAGGAAGAAAATCTTTGTCTTCAGGGGAGGTCTGAAATGCGAGGGAGACTTGTTGAGGCCGAAGGATGTAGGGAACCTGTTCCATGGCTGAAGAGGGCACATCCTTTTATCAGCAGATGTTCAAAATGACCAAGGGAAGGATCATACTAGATGAGAGAGAGGGTACAGATGGGGACAAGACTTAGAACAAGTCCATAGCAGGCCTGAAAAGCAAGATCTGACCTTATCTGAGGCCTGAAACAAAGGGAAAGAATAGCATCCAGAGTCTGGAATTGGAGCTATTTATGACAAAATTCCTGCCTGAAACAGTTTTTTAGATAGGCAGGTTTCCAGTCTCTTCAAATAACCTTTAAATAAAAAGCCATAAGCCAGTAATCAATACATACCAGTCAGCAACTACTTCAATCCCTCTAGAGATAATTAACAAGGAAGGTGCTCCAGTATATAATGTCTTGTAATGGCTCTAATAGCCCACTAATCATTTATTTAATTTCAGGTCTTGGATGTCTTCTTTTCTGCAGAGGAATAGGTAAGACACAGTCTATTTGGCTCAAGATGAAGGGGCGAGGAAAAAACACAATTTCTAATGCTGAAGTGTTATTCATATACAGAACTGTGTGAATGATGGAATCACCTTTTCGAGAAGGATTTTGGAAAACTCCAGTTTGACTTCCTTCCAGATTGGAACAAAACCTAAAAACTGGCAACATCCTTTGCATAGGGATTTAAAAAAAAAATGTTTGGGTGTGAATGAAATGTTCTCATTTGTTTAAAAAAAAGCATTTCATGCCAAACTTTACTTTTTATTTGGCAATGTATTCCAATGGGAGGCAATTTCAGCATTTATCTATACAAGCTTAAATTTCTAGATTGCATGGTTGCAGGGAGAAAGCTTGGAAAAGGTGGCTCTGTTCTCAGGAAATGTCAGGATTTTGGGGGGCCGACTCATTTTTGAATGCTTGGGGTTGGCAATGTTGGGGACCAGCTCTCCACTTACATACGATTCCCTCTGATGACCTGGTAGCCTTACCGTCAAAGATCTGGTCTGGAAGGACCGATGCCTGAGTAAGCCAGTAGGACATGAAATGTCATGCTGAAATAGACTTCTTAATTAGTTTTTCCTCTTCCAGGAGCTTCTTATTATGCGCAGTATGGATCTGGTGACTACAGCGGGAGTGGTAGTGATGGTGACGGTGACCTGGATTGTGGTCCTAATGCTGTTCCCTATAACATCTCCAGTTGTGTCTGTGAAGAAGGGTTCATGTCCACATCTGGAAGGGAGCCTTTCCTGAGTATCAATGAGTCCAGCTGTGAGGGTAAACGTAAACAGTTTGGTTTCATTGCTGCAGTTTGGCAGCATCTTTTGTCTAAGGGTCTCTAATTCAGGACGACAGTCAGCCTTTTCATGGAACATTGATCTAATATATATAAACTAGTTTTTTGAGGTGGAAGGGTGCTAATATCTTAATGTTTTGGTGAAGTGAGTTTTATATTAATAGAGCTAAAGCTGGGCTGTCACCAAAGGGTGATTTTTGTCTCATCAAATCACTGAGTCTTCAAAATGTGGGCCTGGAAGTGACTTCAGGGAATCATCTGGTCTATCGCCCTACCCTGAGACAGGATGAGTGAGTATACCTAGCCCATCTAGGACAGATGCCTCTTTAACCTGTTCTTAAAAACCTCCAATGAAGGAGATTCCCCAGTGTCCCCAGGACTGTTAAAGTGCCTGACTCTCCTTAGCATTAGATTTTTTTCCCCTTTCTATTAAAGCAGAAATTCCTTTGCTGCAAATTAAACCAGTTTCCTTATGTTTTGCACCCAGTGGGCATGAAGAACAGTTGAGGATATATAACAACCCTTCTATATAACAACCTTATACCTATTGGAAGGCTCTTATCATTGGAGAGCTTGGCTTCCCTTGGGGCCTGGACATATTTACAGTGGGGGAAAACAGCAGTCAAATGTTCTGGTATAAGTTGCCTGAGCCTAGGTGTTGTGTGTCCACAGGTAACATGCAGTAAACACTTGTTCAATGCAAACAGGCTATTGCCTGCTTCCCCACTGTCTATTAGTGAGGGTCTGTTAAGAGCTTCTTGTAAAGCAGCTACTTCACGATAGCCAGTCATCTTTCTACTCTGGGACCCAGGGTAATTCTCTCTGGTGTACAAAATGGAAGTAAATTATGCCACTGTTTATGTATTGAGTATCTTGTCGCTCTCCCCTAGATTCAATAAGTTTCTTTAGTGGTGGTGTCCAAAACCAGCCACAGGACTCTACAGAGCCATCATAATCACCACATAGAGTGGAATTATTACTCCCCTGTGTCTTATATACTAAATTTCTTTTACTACAGCCCACAGTGGGATAGTGATCTTTTTTTTTTTCCATTGCATGACATTGGTGACCACTAGATCCTTATCTGCAGTACTGCAGTCTAACCCTTATTCCCCATTTTGAATTCATGCAAATTAGTTCTCCTTCCTAAGGGGAGCAGTTGTCTTTATTCGGCCTGTGTGAATAGGGAACTATTTGATTTGGGTTTGGATTTGGCCTATTTTGATGCCAGCAATTTGATTAGGAGCTCCAAATCGGTTTCCCGCTTTGATTCGGAGATTCGGCCGTAGGGTATAATGGGGAATAAATTAAATATCTATAACTTTGTTGTTTTTGTCCTATTTGGATTAAACTTGCAGAGATGGTAGCCTCTGCTGAGAGCATGAAGCCTGCCAGGTTTCAAGGAGATCGGTACAAGGGTTTGGGGGCATTGCACCTCAAGCTGCGGACAAGTAAAACTTGTGCCATTGGTGACACTGTGTGTGTTAAGGCGCAGCGGGGTGACAGCTGCAGGGATGGTGGCCCCTGCTGTGACACCTGCCAGCTGTCGAGATCGGTGCAGGGGGGCTCTGGGGCCCTGCACCCCTAGCTGCTGATGGACAAAACTCGTGCCATGGGTGCTTGTGAGACTGACTGTCTCTGTCTTGGGGCAGTTGATTGTCTGTATTGATTATTTCCTTTCCTTAGTCTGTGGTTTTGTAGGTGTGGATTAACATGAAATGAAAGATCATAAAACACTTCTCACGTCCATGCTCTTCTTGAAATCAGCTCTGTAATTGTGGGAGAGGCCAGAACCTGTCCGTCTAGCTGGTGTGGTGGACACTACAAACAAAAAACCATATCTATCTTTATTTATCTGTCCGCTCTGCACTGAAGCTGATAGCTGTCTAGCGGTTCACAAGGCATAGAAGGAAAGGTTGAGAGCTTTGCATGTTTAGTTTGGAGAAAAGGGAATTAAGGGGGAACGTGACAGCAATCTTCAAATATTTGAAAAGCTGCCAGAAAGAAGAGGGAAAGCAAACTGTTCTCCCTTGTGGCTTAACACACGCACGTGACATGAGTTTTGCTTTCAAGAATTTGGGCTGCAGTTTCCCCCACCCCCTGTTCCTATCTCCTTGAGACTTGGCAGGCTTTGTGGCCTCAGTAAGAGCTACCACCCCTGCAGTTTTACCCCCACTTTGGCTTAACACACGCACACAACACGAGTTTGACTTTCAGAAACTCAGGGTGCAGTTTCCCAGAAACCCCTGCACCTATAACCTTGAAACTTGGCACACATCATGCTCTCAGCAGAGGCTACCATCCCTGCAAGTTTAATCTGAATAGCCAAAAAAGAACAAAATTATAGATATTTAATTGATTCCTTATTATACCCTATGGCCAAATCTCCAAATCTTTTCTGAATCGATTCAAAAGCTCTGAATCAATTTGGAAAGCCTAAAGCTGCCTGTTATTCAATTCAGATTCATAGGTTCAGCCTCTGAATCATCTGCATCATCTCCGAATCCGAATCATGATCTGAAGCTTTGCACAGCCCTAGTCTTTATTATAGCACTTGATTGTGTAGCCCTTGTTGTTACTTAATTTATTGATTTTTCTTGGATTGTTTCTTAGATTTTGAGTTTTTTCTGTCCTCAAAAATACTTTCAGTCCTTGCCTTTTGGTGTCCCAGCTGCAAAAGTGAGAATGTACCCTCTGTTCTGTCATCAGAGTCCTTAATAAAATATTGAATAGGATAGGGAACAGGACCCAGAAAGATACCACTGAAATATCCTCCCTGTTTGATCATGATCTGCCCCTTGAGCGTGATTGTTTCATCAGCTGCAGACTCACCTGGTGGTGAGTTCCCTGTTTTGCTTATGAGATTGGATGTGGGATGGTGTCAAGGCCTTGTAAAGTCAAGATATATGATATCTACTGCTTCTGCCTTATCCAGGAGACCAAATAGCATCTGAAAGAAAGAAATGTGATTGTTCTTGTGTGATTTGTTCTTGACAAGTCCTTGTCACCTGCTTCAGTCACCTTATTAGTCTTCCATAACTGGATTGCTTAATAACTGGTTCTGGTATATTTAATAGAATCACAGAAGATGAGGGTTGGACGAGACCTCAGGAGGTCACATTGAGTCCAACCTCCTGCTCAAAGCAAGAGCAGCCCCAACTAGATCATCCCAGCCAAGGCTTTGTCATTACATTTTTTTATACAAAGCTAACAGTTGGAAGCCACTTTGTATTAGAGGATTTCAGAGAAATAAGGACCAATTATATATAAGCTACTCAGTATGTTGATACATTTTTTATACATTTCCCAAGTATCAAATTTGACTTACCTGGGTTGAAAAGACCAGACACCCTGAGTCATTTTTGGTTCCTCATTTGTTCTAGTGACTAAGATTATTTGTTTAAATGTTGAGAAAATGGAAATACGAGGGAAAGTATAAGAAATATGAGTAAAACAAGATTAACTCTTGGTGAATAACTTCACTGAATACAGAAAAAATATAAGAAGCATAGACTATTAAAGGAACTGAAAGCATTTGTACCTCAACCATTTCCCTAAGGGAAGGAGTTAAAGTCACATTCATGACATGCCTATATTTTTAAAATTCATGATCAATGTATTTGTGGAGCTCAGCTATTCTGGGCTTCCAAAGGGGGACATAAAGTCAGAGCTACCAGTAACAGAGAGTGACTTTGGGGAAGTGCTAAATTAATTTGGAGTCAGGTTCCCGTGACTTATGCTTTATGTTGCCATGCTATTGGGTGGCAAAACCTGGGATCTCTTGATTTGCATAAAATCTCTCTGAAGTGGTGTCAAGGATGGGGAGGGAATGCAACACTGAGCTGGAATCACAATGACAGATATGCAAACAAATGCCAAAAAAGGCTGTTTCTCTTAGGCCCCCACATCACCAAGAAAGGCCCAGGAATCCTGATGTCCTCAGCCCAATCCAAAGGAATGAGGCAAACAAGGGCATGTCTATACAATCTCCTTCCGGACACTGCCACCAAAATAAACCCTGCCCACTCACCCCAGCTTGGGTACACTAGGGACCAGAAAGCTGGCAGCGTGGATATCTTGGAGCAAGCTGGCATGCATGCCCCATAGATGCACTCAGGCTCTCTGTCTCTCAAGTCTGGCACTGAAGTTGGGAGGGGAAGGGCATTTAGTAGGCCTGTGCGAGTCGGCAGCGATCCGATCCAGCTTCGGATCCAGCTGCTTCGGATGGCCGTGATCCGACCCGGAGCTCCGACCGGGTTTCCGCCTCGATGCGGCTGAAGTGGCTCCGAACCTTCGGAGCCAGCTAGGAGATCCAGCCATAGGGTATAATGGGGAATCAATGAAATATCTATAACTTTGTTGTTTTTTCTGCAATTTAGATGAAACTTGCCAAGATGATAGCCTCTACTGAGTGCATGAAACTTGCCAAGTTTCAAGAAGATCAGTGCAGGGGTTTGGGAGAAACTGTACCCCAAATTCTTGAAAGCCAAACTCATGTCACGGCTGTGTGTCACACCACAGGGGGGTGAAAACTGCAGGGCTGGTAGCTCTTACTGAGGCCACAAAACCTGCCAAGTTTCAAGGAGATCAGTGCAGGGGTTTGGGGGGAGCTGCCTCTCAAGCTGTGGACAAGCAAAACTGGTGCCATGGGTGCCCGTGTGTGTGTTCAGGCGCAGCGGGGTGACAGCTGCAGGGATGGTGGCCCCTGCTGTGGGCATGACACCTGCCAGCTGTCGAGATCTGTGTCTGTCCTGGGGCAATTGATTGTCTGTATTGAGTCTTTCCTCTCCTTAGCCTGGTTTTGTAGGTGCTAATTGATGCTGGTTAAGTCGTTATGTAGTAGCTAGGTCCTGTGTGTTGAGGTGGGCCCGGAGCCCCTGGTCCCTGAGTGAACCATGATTGATGGGTAACTGGGAACACAGCAGCTTAGCAGCCAGGCCTGCAGCAGTGTCTCCCCTCCCCACCCCCAGACAGACAGTCGGTCCCACAAGCACCCATGGCACCAGTTTTGCCTCTCCGCAGCTTGAGGGGCAGCTCCCCCCAAACCCCTGCACCGATCGTGTTGAAACGTGGCAGGCTTTGTGGCCTCAGTAAGAGCTACCAGCCCTGCAGTTCTCACCCCGCTATGTTGTAACACATAGACGTGACAGGAGTTTTGCTTTCAAGAATTTGGGGTGCTCTTGCCCCCAAACCCCTACACCGATCTTGAAACTTGGCAGGCTTCATTCTCCCTGCAGAGTCTACCACCCTTGAAAATTTCATCCAAATCAGAAAAAAAACCCAACAAATTTATAGATATTTTATTGTTTCCCCATTATACCCTATGGCTGGATCTCCGAGGCGGCTCCGAAGCTCTTTGGGAAGTCGAACGAGGCAGCGCTTCAACCCGGACGTGCTGCTTCAGACTCCGAAGCGTCCAAAGCTTCTCCAGCTCTGAAGCTCTGTCTGAAGCCTTGCACAGCCTTAGCATTTAGGTGTGTTGCAAACTCCCCCAAAGCATTTTTAAAGTGCCTAACCTGCCTAATTGCTGGTCACTGGTGTTCCTGAGACCAAGCAGGTAGGGCAAGTTTGGTAATAGCCCAGGGGCCGGGATGGAGACCATGAAGAGATGCCCTGAGACTCCACAGCTTCCATCAGGTAAACCGAGCACATGCCCAGAGTACCACTGGCCTGAGGTGCCACCAGGAAGCCTATCAAGAAATAGTAACAACTTGCAGGGCTGAAACCAAGCAAAGGTCAAAATGATTTATGCCTGGTGAGGGAACTTAAAGACATTAAGAAGAAGTTCTATGAATATGTCGATTGGAAAAGAAACCCTAAAGAAGCCATGAGGCTAGTCTAGTGCTAGCTCTTAACAGAAGAAGCAAGGAAGAAAGCTACTCGACAGCTATTTTGTCTCAGTCTTCAGAAAAAAAATAAAATAAGCTGCAACTGGACAGCTAACAAAAAGCATTACAGACAAAGCTGGGGAAATAAATGCTGGCGGCTGTGCTTACTAAAGAGAGCATCAGAGAGCTGTTGGTTAGCTTGAATTAATTTAAGTCAGTGTGCCTGTGCCTGTGTGTAAATCTAATTTGCCAGGAAAGAGAAGCTGACTGCTGGAAACCATTTTGCATTAGGGGGTTTAAGAGAAATAAGGATTAATTATATAAGCTACTTAGTATGCCACCGTCTTGAAAGGCTCTCTGGCTTACTCAGAGGGCAGGGGACATGCCTGAGGATGTTGGGATTAGTTTTCATCAAAATCCTTCACATTTCCTAGCATCCTGATTTAAAGCTTGGTTGTGTTCATTGAAAAAAAAAAGACTTATTTTGATAGGAAAAAAAAGTGAATCTGCTGGTCCCAAGGAAGTCATTCATTAGCAAAAAATTTTTTCAGCTGCTCTGCTAACTGGTATAGTGTCAATGCCTACAGGAAAGACAGCTGTCTGGAGAGTGCCCAGAACAGGGGATCAAGGGATGGTGTAGAAAGAGAGAGAAAGAGACTGCAGATAATGAAGGATAAGGAGGGGAAAAAAAAGGTGACGAAGGGAAATAGTGTCTCAAATGCTAATCTACTATTTTTTGCTTCAGTCTCAAAGCAGCTCAGCGTTACCTATTCATGCAATCTGGAGTTGTGTTGCTGTTCTCTGCTTCTGAGTCTTCATTTTCCAAGGCTAGAAATAGCTTGGCTATTAATATTTAGAGGCTTGTTGCTGGTTTTCAACCAAAGGTCTCTCCTTGTTTCTTGTGTGCAATGTTTGCTAGTCTCAGGGTACAAAAAGTGACTCCTAGAACTAGCCCCAGGGCCTGTCTACATGGGAAAACTATTGCACAATGAAATAACCTATAATTTGAATTCAGAAAGCAGTTTCTATTTCATAATAATTTCCCATGGGAACACTCTTCCTAAGCAGACTAAACCAAAATGCCTAAACATCTTCTTTGTGTGAAATGAGAACATCTGCAGTGGAAGCTTTTTGCTGTTTACCCATGTAGACCGTCCCAGGGTTGCATTTGAATTACATATTGAGTTAATTCTTCCTGCAAAAGGAAGGAGCCAGCCTCAGGTCTGCCATTTAAAGGCGGGTGTTTGCATCCCAAAGGAAAACACAGGTCCCGCCTGTGGGGTCAGTTGAGTTCTTCTTCTTCTGCAATCCCTCACAGTCAAGAATGATTGTCTTCCATGGTGGTCTTATCTGTGGGTCCAAAGATGGCTGATGAGGTCGATCCAGGATCAATAGGCTCCGTTGCAACTCAGGCAAGTGCCGGGTGCGGATTCTTGATTTGGTCCATGACATGCTGTTTCTGCTGCTCCCGCTTTCTTGTCTGCTGTTGTCATCGTGAGGTTTCAAATAGTTAAATCATAATGGGGTTCTGCAGACAAGGATGGGTCTGTCCAGATGAGCCAAGAGCTTAGCTGGCATTCCCTGGATCCCTGGAAACCCTGGGTAGAGTAACTGTGAAGAGCCTCAGGAGTGCTGGGACTTAATGCCACAAGATCATGGACCTCGATAGCATCTGGCAACCAGCAGAATCCCTTAGTACTGTGGTCATACCACTTACCCTGTATATATCTATGACATGTGTCATGTGCCACAGAAGAGGGAAACCCAGGGAGCAGTAGTGACACCAGGTACACACCAGCTGTGGGGTCCCCCAGACCAGAGAGCACTTTTATAGGCCCCAGAACAGCTGCAAAGGGAAGAAGCATTCAAACCTCTAGAAATGCCAGTGTTAGGCTGCTCCGATATACTAGTCCCTGACCTCTTGAGAGGGTGCATAGCACAGGTCAGCCAGGACATGATCACAGCCAACTAGAGCATCTCCACTGAAATGTTTTCCTGTAGAATCAAAGTAAGTTTTAAAAGCGGTGTCTGTCTCTTTTGGCAAAATGTTCGAATCAACGTGAAATTCGGCTTCCAGTTCAGGAATGCTTCTTTTCTCTCCCGTTTATTTACCTCCCTAAGTCTTCCCTGTCTTCTGAACCAATGTGAAGAAGATGCTTTTTAAAAAATCGAGAGATTCAAAACTATTCGGAGTGATTTTTTTCCCCCCGTTTCTGAAAATGAAGCAAGAGCCTTTCCATTCGCGTGAACAGGGTTCTTTCGTTCCATTGAGAATTCCTTTTTGTGAAAAAAAATCCTATGCTTTTCATGGGAGAGGAACACCAGTGTCTCTCAGCTTTGCCCTTGACTATGTCCCCAGGCCCCCTGCCTGATCCATACCATGGGGCAAATAGTATGCAGAGTTTGTGACATTTAATGGGTAAATGACCTGTGGTGATGAATGACTCCTTCCCCCCTGGGCCTTGCCTCCGTGGAACATGAAAAAAAATTGGTCTCTTCAGGCATTTATAGATGTTACATTTTTCTTTTTTTCTGTTTTCTGCTCTCAGATCAGTCCTGTGGTTATAGATGCAAGAAGAGATAAGCTGGTTCATTTGACAAAGCCTCAGCCATACCTCTGGGGTAGATAATATGTTTCCTTGCCTCTGTTTTACAGCTGGAGAAAGCTGTAAGGTTCAGAGACAGGCCAATCAGCCATGTAATTGCACTTGTGGTAAAGGTCAGTGCTTATTGGTCTTAATAACTCTGGTGGTGGGTGCTTCTGAGAAACCGGATCTATATAGTCTTCACAACCATCTGCCCATACAAGGAAGTTTAGCAATGGCTAGTTCCTGGATTACAAAGGCAGAAAGAGAGATGGCTAATGAGGTAGAAAGAGTCCTTATAATGAAGAATTCCTCAAAGAAATGCCCAGTGTTTCCAAAGGTGAGGGAGGTAATCATTTCTATCTTCAATAAGCTGGTCTCAGCAGTTTGAAGTCCCTTCATGCCTTCCAGAGGACCACAGAATAATTAACAACCTATTAATGTATTCCAGCAACACCTACTTGGGTGAGTACAAGACTGGGATCTTGCAGCCTGGTGGTGGGAAGCATATATTTTCTCTGATCTGTACCAGGATACCAATTCCCAAGCTGTGCCCCCTAGGACAAGAAAAGGATTACAGGCATTTTTCTCCCTGGATTTCTGTTCTGCAGAAATAAGTGATTCAAGTTCATGATTTGATCTCGCTTGCATTCATTTAATGAGTTGGTTAATTGTTGGCTTCAGTTCATAATTTTTCATTTTTAGCTGATTGATTGAAATTGTAGCCTTGGCTTTGATTATTGTACTGTTTTGTTTTAGATAGCTTAACGGGTGTTTTAGTACCTAGTTAGGAGTTTAGTTAGTTTTTCATTGGTCTGCTAATTAATTTGCAATCAAACCCATACAAAGCAAGCAGGCAAAGCTACTTTCTCTTTCAAAATTTCAGTTCAAGTCACTATCCATAAAATGTCAAAGGGGATATATTGACAATACCTTTGACTCTGTTTTCATGTTCAAACCTAGGCTTTTTGACTGGTCTGGCATCCAAACAGGGATCCTGTTAACTTTTTTGGAAGAAAATCCCAGTTTCTGCACTAATGACCTCTTTGGGGGGATTGGAAGTAGATACCAAACTGATTTCAGTATATGTGATCTGTCGTTGACAAGGGCAGACTGCCTTAGGCAGCCCTAAAATAAAATGGGAAAGCAGTTTTGGGAGCTGTCGAGGGAAGTAGACTAGTCGCTATTCTGCTGTGACTAGAAAAAAAGGAAAGGTTTTTTTATAGTCCATATTGGGCAGAGAACTACTTTGCTCTCACTGAAACTACAGTTTGGAGCCCAGTACTTCCCTCTTATTTTTTAAGCAGTACCTGCAAGTTAATATCAAGCTACAGGTTGCCAAGCACATGATCCGTGAACGCTGCTAAGTATATGCCTCATCTGTATGCACTGCTGTAACTGGAGTGGAGCATAGATATAACCACCCTGCTTTAAATTAGCTAGCTCAGGTACCAGTAGCAAGTTTGCCCAGGAGCACAGAGGTCAGTGAAAGCTAATTCACTGGCCTCGTGGATGGATTTTGCAGCTTTGCTGACATCTGAGCTGCTGCTGCTGCCAGACTGTTACCACTACCCGAGCTACCTCATTTTAAGCCAGCTTGGGTATGTCTGTGCTCCTACTGCAGTCCCAGAAGTCTCTGCAGTATAGATGTGTCCTGAGAAACTCTGCAGTGCCTTCCCTCACGCTGGAGAAGACCTGAGGATGATGAGAGCGATGACAGAGGAAACAGCTAGATTTTCCACAAGGAAGAATGAAACCGTGAGCGTCAAATCTTTCAGTTGTATTTCTATGAAGCGATGTCTCTCCTATTTAACCATGCATACTAGATTACGGGGGTGGGGAATTATTTTGGGTGGAAGGCTGCTTACTGAGTTGTGGCAAGCCATTGAGGGCTGCATGACAGGCAGCCCAGGGCAGATTAATATTAATTTTCTAAATGTTTTAGGATCCCCGCGGGCTGGATAGAATGGCGCATCTGGCCCACGGGCCGCATTTTGCCCACCCCTGCTCTAGGACCTAGTTCTGAATCAACTACAGCCTTTAATCAGAGTTGGTCAGTTCACTTGCAATGTGAAGCTAAAGTAAGGTCCTTTATGTTAGCTTCGTTAACCAAAGAGATCATGGAGTTTGACCCTTCAACTTCAGAGGAGAAGGGGGCTGTCATCCACCGAACATCATTACCCAAACTGTTAAGGGCGTAATAACAAGTGCTTTGAAGCAATGCTGCCTTTGTTGTGTGTTGCTTTATGGTACTATTGTCTTAGATCAATCTGTTTGTTGTTAACATAGCAAATAGTCTGGACAAAGAAGAATGAAACTCACTCAGCCTTGGATCAAGTATTGGAAAAGTTGGATCAAAAAACCACAGTGTAAGAAATTAACAGAAAAAACCCCAAATGAACATTAGCAGCAAACAGGGCTCCTGTCTAATGTGGGTTAAAAAGGACTCCTGGTATGCGGGAGGGATAGAGCCCCTTTGGATTCATGAAAGGGATGTGACTCAGCAAGGGAGAGAGGCAAAGGAAGCAGTACTTTGAGAGCAATAATTAATAAATTATTCTCCAGAAGAG